>NC_142937.1:76034152-76041652 GCF_046866305.1 Octopus bimaculoides | reverse complement strand
ATTTGAACTCAGAGTATAAAGCCGGCTAAAATGGCGCTTAAGCATTTTGTCCAGCGTGCTAAAAATTCTGCCAGTTCGCTGCCTTCGACTTGTGGAGTTGTATCGAACTACTCTTGTGTGTAGAACGCATCCAGCTACCAGACGGTGTGCAAATATTTACGAATCCATTGTAGGGAACATTTCACTGCCTACCTTCCACAAAGCAGGGCAAGTAGTGCTTCTGTGCCTCTGTAAGGTGTCTATGGTGAAAGCACTTATATGGTGGATGAGATTGAATGGGCTGAGGGCGGACATCTTCCTCTTCGATCAAGCCCTCAATGACGTTTTCAAATTCCAGTTTCAAAAGCCGAGTAAGAGAGGAAACTAAGTGCTCTTCTCCAGCGAATTTGTCAAAAGGTTGGTGGTAACAGTGGCTAAAGAGGTTAGGACGATCGAAACTACTCTAAGCAATGCTCTTGTAGATTGGGGGTAAATAGTTGGATTAGAACCCGTGCCCTTAATCATCAGGGTGAACTTCAATCAGTGAGCTTCTTTGACTGACCCAAGTTAGATGCTCTCCTGGATGCTGAGGCGAATTGCATCATCCATGTGTTTACTATGTACATACACTCCACACACCACACCCGTGCCCTTGATCATCAGGGTGAACTTCAATCAGTGAGCTTCCTTGACTGACCCAAGTTAGATGCTCTCCTGGATGCTGAGGCGAATTGCATCATCCATGTTTTTACTATGTACATACACTCCTTATTCCCCACTTCACCTCCCTTTTCCCTTCCCATTTTTATGTAAAAACCCACATGAACATTGTAACTTGCACTTATAATGTACCCCTCATCATACGACTTTTGGGCAAATGAAAGAAATTATCACCACTATCATCATCATCATCATCATCATCATCAGTAGTAGTAGTAGTAGTAGTAGTAGTAGTAGCAGCAGCGGCAGCAGCAACAACAGTAATAATAGCAGCAGCAGCAGCAGCAACAGTAGTAGTAGTAGTAGTAGCAGAAGCAACAGTAGTAGTAGTAGCAGCAGAAGCAACAGGAGTAGTAGTAGTTGTTGTAGTAGTAGTAGTTGCAGTAGCAGCAGAAATAGTACTAGCAGCAGCAGCAGCAGTGGTAGTAGTAGTAGTAGTAGTAGTAGTAGTAGTGAGAAATTATTTTCCAGTTGTTTTTCCTTGCTTTTTTTTTTTTTTTTTTTAAACCCAGTAACATTTAACCTCAGCTTTCTTAGACCATGAACCTGTTGTACTTTTCAACACTCTTGCGTCTTTATGACACTTCAGCACCTTTGCCAGTTGACACCTCATGAATCCTAGTCAAACAGTTTATCACTTCTCCAAACTTTGCACTATTTTCGTTTTCTTCATCTTTTTTTTTTCCACCATTTTTCTCTTTTTTATCTATTTTTTTTTTCTTTATGAAGCTAGAAACCTAGTTTTATTTTATCGCTTTCTGGGTCATTTTTCTCAATGTCGTTTATTCATTCTTCGCTGTAAATGCTTTTAAAGCCTCTTTATTTTATTTTCTCTTCCTATTTTTTTTGTTTTTTTTGCTTATTAATGACAGAAAGTGATTATTACCGTATGTTCCGGTATATAGGTGGAAGTTTTCAAACTAAAATTTACAGGCACATGAGTGGTAAAAAGCTTGCTTCCCAACCACATGGTTCTGGAACCAGTCCCACTGCATGACATCGTGGGTAAATGTCTTCTACTATAACCTCCGATCGACCAAAGCTTTAAGTGGACTTGGTAGACTTAAACTGAAAGTCTGTCGTATCTATATATATGTGTGTGTGTGTATGTATGTATGTGTGTGTGTGTGTGTGTGTGTGTGTGTGTGTGTTTGTCTCCCCTCCCCCATCACCACTTGACAACTGGGGCTGGTGTATTTACATCCCCGTAACATAGCGGTTCGGCAAAGAGGACGATAAATAGGTACCAGGCTTAAAAATAAGTCCTGGGGTCGATTCTTTTGGCTAAAAATTCAAGGCAGTGTCCCAGCATGACCGCAGTCTAACTGTAACAGGTAAAAAAATAAAGCAAGAAAAAAAAGGTAAGTCACTTTATACACCAAGATGACTTTGAAGAACTAAAAATTCCATGTGCAATGCCACAAAATTTGGAAAGATGGTGATGATATTTGAATGATTTCGCCATATATTTACACAATATACAAGCTCGACTTGTATGCCGGAAAATATGGTACGTAAGTTTGGTGGCATTCATATTCTTCTACTTGCTATTTTACTCATTATACAAAAAAAAAAAAAAAAGAAGGCCAGTGAAACCAGGAATAAATTTAGACTACATACTTCATTAAGAATAAAGATAACGGTGAAGAAATACAAGAAAACAATAGTTTCCGCATTTAGAGTAGAAGAAATAAAGAAAGAAAAAAGAGAAGCAACTATAATAGTAAAATTAAATCACATTCGAATCTATGGTGTGTAAGGCAGCGAGCTGGCAGAATCGTTAGCACGCCGGGCTAAATTCCTAGCCGCTATATTCTGAGTTCAAATTTCACCGGGGTCGACTTTGCCTTTCATCCTTTCGGAGTCGATATATTAAGTACCAGCGAAACACTGGAGTCGATGTAATCGACTAGTCCCTTCCCCTAAATGTCAGGCCTTGTGCCTATAGTAGAAAGGATTATATATATTGTGTAGACGCGGCGTGCTGGCAGAATCGTTAGCACGCTGGGCAAAATGCTTAGCGACATTTTGTCCGTCCTTACGTTCTGATTTCAAATTCCGCCGAGGTCGACTTTGCCTTTCATCCTTTCACGGTCGATAAAATAAGTACCAGTTGAGTACTGGAGGTCGATGTAATCAACTAGTCCCCTTCCCCAAAATTGCAGACAGGATTATATATATGGTGTTTATGGGTGTATATGGGTGTGTATATATGGTGTATATGGGTGCACCCCTCATTCATTGGAAAATGAACTTTGCCTGCGAAGACCTATTGAGGCAAGTGTAAACAAATCAAAATCGCTCGTGGCCGATGACTGTACCGCCTGATTGGCACTCGTGCCAGTGGAACGTTAAAAGCATATCCGAGCATGATCGTTGCAAGGGCCACGGATTGGCTCCCGTGCTGGTGACACGTGAAAAGCACTATTCGAGCGTGATCGTTGCCAGCGTCGCCTTACCGGCACATGTGCCGGTGGCACGTGAAAAACATTCGAGCATGGTCGTTGCCAGTGCCGCCGGACTGGACCTCGTGCAGGTGGCACGTAAAAACACCTTTTGAGCGTGGTCGTTGCCAGAACCGCCTGACAGGCCCTCGACCTTGGCGGAATTTCAATTCTGAACGTAGCGGCAGACGAAATACCGCTAAGCATTTCGCCCAGCGTGCTAACGTTTCTGTCAGCTCGCCGCCTTTGATAATGATAATCCTTTCTACTATAGGAAAAACCTGAAATTTGGGGGAGGGGGTCAGTCAATTAGATCAACACCAATACGAAACTGCTACTTAATTTATTGACCCCAGAAAGGATGAAAGGCAAAGTTGACCTCGGCGGAATCTGAACTCAGAATGTCAAGATGGACAAAATGCCACTTAGTATTTCACCTGGTGTGC
Organism: Octopus bimaculoides; assembly: GCF_046866305.1. Taxonomy (NCBI): domain Eukaryota; kingdom Metazoa; phylum Mollusca; class Cephalopoda; order Octopoda; family Octopodidae; genus Octopus; species Octopus bimaculoides. The sequence goes on along the minus strand of NC_142937.1, from coordinate 76,038,063 downwards.
TAACGATTCTGCCAGCTCACCACCTTCAAATAATAATAATAATAATGATGATGATGATGATGATGATGATGATGATGATGATGATAATAATAATAATAATAATAATAATAATAATAATAATAATAATAATAATATTAATAATCTAAAATAATAATAATAATAATAATAATAATAATAATAATAATAATGATAATCTAAAAACAGAAACAATTCCTATTATAGTAGGTGCCTTAGGTATAATAAAAAAATATTCAGACAAATACATAACAAAAACACCAAGACTTACAAATATATATAGCATACAGAAAATTGCACTACTGGGCACTGCACACATCCTACGCAAAACGCTTTCAATACAGTAACCATAAGAGCATCACAGCAAACCACAGCACATACCCAAGGCGCACAGAGCTGTGCTCGGTAGTGAAGTGAAAGCACGTTGTAAAAATAAAACTACTGAACAATAATAATAATAATAATAATAATAATAAATGCCCTGATGCAGTACCAGGCAGTGGCTCTCATAGCTTTGATCTTAACTGATTAAAAGTATTATCATGTACATTGTTTTGTCTTGGTATAAAAGATGGGCCACAGCAAATATTCTGCTCAATACCACAGATTTGCTTGTCAGTTGCTTGACTTTAACCAGTTGAACATGTCCCTTGGTGGCTGACGATATGTGCATCTCTGATAAGGAGCAGAAGTAGTGGGGAAGCATCATAGCCATGTGTTGAGAGCAATTCTTTGGGGTTTGAATAAATCACCTCTGGAAACATGGGTGTTTTGTTCATCATCCTTAAAACAAACCTTATTCAGGGACTTTTTGAGCAAGATGGGCTACTCAACCTGAAGAAAATTCTAACCGAGCCCCCACCTGCAAGGTCATGTGTTGTTTATCTTGATATAAGATCATCATTCGTGCACATATGGTTGTAATGCATGTATCTGGTGTACCCTTACCAGATGGGTAGTCATGATGGTATAATGGGCTTCACATATTTGTACCCTAGGGTCATCTTGATGGTATGCATTGCCCTCTCACTCAATAATAATAATAATAATAATAATAATAATAATAATAATAATGACAAGAGCACTCAGTGAGTGTAAACCTCCACCAAGGCAACACCATCATCCTCCCAATGATTAGGTAGAGATGATTTTTAAAATGAGAATATCTGAAATAAACTCTACTGCTCTCACAAACGAGAATACTAAAAATGAACCCAACAGCTTTCAAAAATTAAGCAAAAAAACAGGAAAAATAATCCATAATTTTTGTCTGAAACCAGATCGACCCCAAAATTTAATCAGTTCATGTCAGTCACAAGGCCAAACATCCATGAAAACTTCATCTGAATCCATCCAGCGGTTCTTGAGATATCTTGTCCACAGACAAAAAACACAACTGCAAACAACATCACCACATTCCCTAAGGCGGGGGTAATAATAATCCTTTCTACTAAAGGCAAAATGCCTGAAATTTGGGGACAAGAACAAGTCGATTACATCAACCACAGTGTTTCACTGGTACTTAAATTTTGACCTCAAAAGGATGAAAGACAAAGTTGACTTTGGTTGAATTTGAACTCAGAACATCAAGGCAGACAAAAGCCCACTAAGCATTTCACCTGGTGTGCTAACAATTCTGCCAGCTTGTCATCTTCAAATGATAATAATAATAATCCTTTCTACTGGAAGCACAAGACCTCAAATTTTGGGAAAAGGATTAAGTCAATTGCATTGACTCCAGTGTGTAACTGGTACTAATTTTATCGACCCTAAAAGGATGAAAGTCAAAGTCGACCTCGGTGGAATTTGAACTCAGAATGTAACGACAGATGAATTACCGCTAAGCATTTCACCCGGCATGCTAATGATTCTGCCAGCTCGCAGCCCTAATGATAATGCTAATAATAATAATAATAATAATAATAATAATAGTAATAAAAATAATAATAATAATAATAATAATAAGAGAAATCAAATCAGTGTTTTTGTTTCTTGTTGGCATAATGACTCTCCAAAAATATTTCAAAATGTATTAAAGAAGTTTTACCAAAAATTTCCTTTCTGGAAATTTTAATGCAAAGCAATAAAGAAATAAAAACGCATTAAATAACAACGAATAAATGATTTACCAAAATCCTTTTCTCAGTTTGTTTGGAACTTGTATCTATGGGTGTTGGTATGGTTGTGTGCTCAAGAAGTTTGCTTCGCAACAATAGGGTTTGGTTGAGTCCCAAGCACAGCACCTTAGGCAAGTGTCTTCTTTTACAGTTCCAGAACAACCAATGCTTTTTGGCAGATGGAAACTGTGTGGAAGCCTCTTATATATATGTGTATGTCCTTGAGTTTGTGGTAGGCGCATGTCTCAGTGGTTAGAATGTCTGGCTCACAACCATGCATTCAGTTTCCAGACAGGGCTGTGTGTCATGTTCTTGAGCAAGACACTTCATTTCACTCAGTTGTAGAAATGAGTTGCAATGTCACTGTTGCCAAGCTGTGTTGACCTTTGCCTTTCCATTGTATAACATTGGTGGCATGGAGAGGGGAAGCTGGTATGCATGGGTGACTGCTGGTCTTCCATAAACAACCTTGCCCAGACTTGTGCCTTGGAGAGGAACTTTCTAGGTGCAATCCCATGGTCATTCATGACAAAAGGTTTTTTTTTTACATTATGTGTTTGTAACCCTCACTCCCATCACATGAGAACCAGTATTGCTTTGTTTACCTCTCTGTGACTTAGTAGTTCAGCATAAGAGACTGATGGAATAAATGCCAGATTATAAAAAAATGTATATACCAGTGTTCATTTGTTTGACTAAACCATTGAAGGCACTGCCCCAGCATGGCTGCAGTTCAATGATTGAAACAAGTTAAAGATGAAGAATAAGATTTTCTTTATTTTGTTTACTTTCATTTTTATTGATTCGTATTTTTTATTTATTTATTTATTTATTTATTCATTTATTTATTCGTTTATTCATTTATTTACATAAAATCCATTTCAACAGTAAAAATATCATCTATTGTTTACAAAGAATCAACTTCAGTTTTGTTCCTGTTTAACTCTTCAGAAGATGCTTTAAATTACGTTTTACAATAGCGTCTCAGTTGATGCAATTAGAAGAAGAGAATAATGATATTTTGATTTACAATATTTTAGAATTGGCCAAGTTGCATTATAAACTCACACAATCTTCAGATTAACCTGTTAAAATGTCACAAACGAAGGTGTCTCTCGACATGCTCAGTCTATATTGAATTAGATGCAATCAATATTTTATTTATACGCCTGTGCTGAATTTTGAAACAGGAGAGATAAGGTGTTGATGAATTTAATTATGAATTAATTATTAAGATTTTTTAACAATTTAAGTATATCAGAGATTAGAAGCACAAATTCAAAATAGAAAACAAAACAGCTCGACAGAGAGAATTTAAACAATACGTTTATTGCTTGCCTGGAAACAAATTATATCGGTTGATCAGTTGTTGTTTAACCCTTGGTCAATCAACACTATGACAAAGACATTTTAACCATCACCATTCCATCTTTATATATTTTCTAAATTACTATCTACAAGCATCTCTTGTGTTGCAGAGGCATTGCATTTCCGAAAATCTTGCCATAAGCTGCCTCCTACTCCCATCCACTCTCCCTCACTCGCACACTTTTAATATCATCTTCATCTCCTTCACTGCAAAGTAATTATCATTGATATACAAAATGGTGGAACTGAAACAAGAACTTATTTTTCTTCTATGAAACTTTTGGGAAGAAATATCATAATTGAGACAGTAAATATAATAAGAAATCATTTTCTTATTTTCCTTCTATCTTATTCATCAGTGGTTACAAATGTTTTTAATTTAATTGTCTGACCCAATACCAAAACCGTTTA
>NC_142937.1:76006652-76029152 GCF_046866305.1 Octopus bimaculoides | reverse complement strand
AATAAATAAATAGTGTATTTCTTCAGCTAAAAATATAGAACCATTTTGGTTCTGAGAGATTTTTTATTTTTTATTTATTGCTTTTCTTTTCTAAATTCTGCCAAAGATTTGTTTTTTGGTAATGTAGTCACAAAGTTCAAATGAAGTTCCCTAAGAAGCCAAGTTGTGATGTAAGCCAAGTGTCACAAGCTGAGCAGGTTTTGTATGATAAGAAATATGCTTCCCAACCACATGGTTCTGGGTTCGGTCCCACCATGTCACAGCTTGAGTAAGTGTCTTCTACTATAGCCTTGGACTGACCAAAGATTTGTGAGTGGATTTGGTAGATGGAAACTGCCAGAAGCCCATCGTATACATGTGTGTGTGTGTGTGTGTGTGTGTGTGTGTGTGTGTGTGTGTGTTTGTGTTTGTGTCTGTGTTTGTCCCCCACCGCTGCTTGACAACTGGTTTTGGTGTGTTTACATCTCTGTAACTTAAGGGTTTGGTATGAGACTTATAGAATAAGTATCAGGCTTTAAGGAAAAAATAAGTACAGGGGTCAATTCATTTAACTCAAAATTCATCAAGGCAGTACCCCAACATGGCCACAGTCTAATGACTGAAACAAGATATGATCTTCAAAGGGCAGAAGCTGGTAGAAATAAGGGCCCTTCACCTATTTTTCTAGAATAATCAGAAATAGGTTCATTAATAAACTGGATCACCAAATGAGCAAAGTCAACCCAACATTTGGTAAGTTGTGAGAATAAATGCAGAGCAATAGCAAAATTACAGTCCAAGAGAATTTCCCACATAAAAGCATCTGTGCTGGTACAACATAATAAGAACCCATGCAGTTATTGGACTACAGTCATGCTGGGGCACCACTTTGAATTAATCCCAATACTTCTTCCTTTTTTATTTTAAACCTGACACTTATTTTGTTGTTCCCTTACATTAAACTGCTATGTTCATCATCATCATCATCATCGTTTAACGTCCGCTTTCCATGCTAGCATGGGTTGGACGATTTGACTGAGGACTGGTGAAACCGGATGGCAACACCAGGCTCCAGTCTGATTTGGCAGAGTTTCTACAGCTGGATGCCCTTCCTAACGCCAACCACTCAGAGAGTGTAGTGGGTGCTTTTACGTGTCACCCGCACGAAAACGGCCACGCTCGAAATGGTGTCTTTTATGTGCCACCCGCACAAGCCAGTCCAGGGGCACTGGCAACGATCTCGCTCGAAAATCCTACAGGAGCCAGTCAGGCGGTACTGGCAACGGCCACGCTCAAAATGGTGCATCTCATGTGCCACCCGCACAAGAACCAGTCCAGGGGCACTGGCAACGATCTTACTTGGCTTGCCGGGTCTTCTCACGCACAGCCCATTTCCAAAGGTCTCGGTCCGTAGTCATCGCCTCGGTGAGGCCCAATGTACGAAGGTCTTGCCTCACCACCTCAGCCCAGGTCTTCCTGGGCCTACCTCTTCCACGGGTTCCCTCAACTGTTAGGGTGTGGCACTTTTTCACGCAGCTATCCTCCTCCATTCTCACCACATGTCCATACCAGCGCAATCGTCTCTCTTGCACGCCACAACTGATGCTTCTAATGTTCAGCTTTTCTCTCAAGATACTTACACTCTGACGGGTATTCACATTGACATTACACATCCAACGGAGCATACTGGCTTCATTCCTTGCGAGCTTACGTATGTCCTCAGCAGTTACAGTCCATGTTTCACTGCCATGTAGCATGGTTGTTCGTACGCATGCGTCATACAGTCTGCCTTTTACTCTGAGTGAGAGTCCCTTTGTCGCCAGCAGGGGTAAGAGCTCTCTAAACTTTGCCCAGGCTATTCTTATTCTAGCAGCTACACTTTCAGCGCACCCACCCCCACTACTAACTTGGTCGCCCAGATAGCGGAAGCTATCGACTACCTCTAGTTTTTCACCCTGGAATGAGATAGAAGTTGTTTCCTGTTTGTTTGCAGTCTTTATTGCACCTGAACATCTGCCACAAACAAAAACTAACTTGCTAGTTAACCTGCCTTTGATGTTGCTGCACCTCTTATGTGTCCATAGCTTGCACCGGGTACATCTTATAGAGTTACTACCTACTCCTTTTCTACATACTGAGCAGGGCCATCTACCTGAAGGGGTTTGTGTTTTATCTACCTTCCTACTTATTAGGATTTTGGTTTTAGCTAGGTTGACTCTAAGGCCCTTCAATTCTAGACCTTGCTTCCACACCTGAAACTTCTCCTCTAGTTCTGATAGTGACTCCGCAATTAGGGCAAGGTCATCAGCATAGAGGAGCTCCCAGGGGCAACCTGTCTTGAACTCCTCTGTGATTGCCTGGAGGACTATGGTAAATAATAGGGGGCTGAGGACGGAACCTTGGTGGACCCATATAAACAAACCAACACATGTAAATTAGTGGTAGGGAACAAAAACAAACACAAAGACACACAACACACACACACGCGCACATAATACATACAACAGGCTTCTTTCAGTTTCCATCTACCAAAACCACTCACAAGGCATTTGGTTGGCCTGGGGCTAGAGTAGAAGTCATTTGCCCAAAATGCTACATAGTGGGATTGAACCCTAAAACATGGGATTCAAAAAGGAAGCTTCTTGCCACACACTTACTGTGCCTCTACTATATTTTGATGCAAACATGTGGAAAAAACTGCATGCATTCTTGAAGACACACCTCAGACAAAATATGACCATCACCTGGAAATATAGGCTCAGGAACATCCTTGTATTAGAGAAAGCCAAGCTTCCTAGCATGGAAGAGATATTGGGACAGCATGATGATTGAGGCATGTCCAAAGAATAATGAAGATTCAATTATCAAGCAAGTACTGTATTCACAAATGGTTAGTGGTACCGTATCCTTGTACCCCAGCTGAGGAAATTCTGACTGAGACGAAAGATCAAAGGTTAAACACATGTGAACATTGATGCACACATCATAAACACTGTAATCCAGAATGGAAACCTGCAGAGGCTAACAATCCACAGTTGGACACAGATGAACTATGCCAGCACAGAAAGGGGACTTGAAATGATGTCGACAATAACAACGGCGATGATGACAATGATGATGATGATGATGATGAAGATGATGATGGTGGTGGTGGTGGTGGTGGTGGTGGTGGTGGTAGTGGTGATGATGATGATGATGATGATGATGATGATGATGTTGATAGTGTTGATGATGATAGTGGTGGTGATGATGAAGATGATGATGATAAAGATGATGATGATGATGATAATGATGATGTTGATAGTGTTGATGATGATAGTGGTGGTGATGACTGTGGTGATGATGAAGATAAAGATGATGATGATGATGATGATGATGATGATGATGATGATGATGGAAGTGATTCTGATGGTGTAGGTGAGACTATGGTAATACTGATGCCAGTGGTTTTGGCGAGGTGAGAGGGTAAATAAAGAAATTGCTGTTAGAGGCGATGGTAGAGGCGGTGGTGGTGATGGAGATGCTATTCTAATGATGGTGGTCGTGGTGGTTGTAGTCGTAGTGGTAGTGGTTGTATTAACAGTGCTGGTAGTGGTGGTAGTAGTAGTAGTAATAGTAGTAGTAGCAGCAGCAGCAGTAGTAATAACAGCAGCAGCTGTAGTGGCAGTGGTAATAGTTGTTAGTCTAAAGATTTTGGTGGTGGTGATGTTTGCTGTGGTGGTATCAATAATACTACTATTAATATTGTACCGTTGGTACAGTTGGTGGTGGTGGCGGTGGTGGTAGTGGTAGTGATGCTTGTTGTAGTGGTAATAGCAGTTTTGGTGGTGGTAGTAGTGGTTGTGGTGCCAGTTATGATAACGATGGTTAGTAGTAATGTTGATGGTTAGGTGCTTCTGGTGGTATTAGTGGTGGTGGTGATGGTGGTGGTGGTGATGGTGGTGGTGGTGGCGCTGGTGGTGATAATGATGATTGATAATAGTGTTGATGGTTAGGTAGTTGTCATGGTAATGGTGATGGTAATTGTGTGGTGATGATAGCATTGATGATAATGATGAAGATGATGATGAACAAGGTGACAATAACAACAGTAAGAGATGATAACAATAATGATGATGATGATGATGATGATGATGATGATGGTGATGATGATGATGATGATAACGATGATGATGATGATGGCAACAACAACAACAATCATGAGGACCATGATGATGATGATGATATTGTTGATGATGATAATAACAACAATAATGATGACCACGATGATGATGGTGATGATGATGATGGTGATGATGATGGTGATGATGACAACAACAATAATGATGATGACCATGACAGTTTCTATAAATTACACTCACTACAGAGGACCTTTTCCAAACACATTCACCACTTACCTGCACCACCACCACCACCACCACCAACGTTACCATCACCACCGCCATTGCCGCTGCCGCCGCCACCTCTGTCACCGCTGCCGTCACTGCCACCACCACCACCAACCATTGCCACCACCACCAACACCATCACCCCACCCCCTCATAATTCCCCGCTCACCCCCATGCCCTCATACCACCACATTCATCCAAACATGACAGAGACGATAGAACATTTCATCTCATTTCATTTCAATTTCCTCTTAAATTATCTCTTGTGACCAACGACCAGTATGCTGTAATATTAAGACAAACATACGTAAAAACAGACTATAAGTTCGGTCATATTTCCTTCTAATGTCTGATACTTTTCAGATAATCCAACTTTCTATTGTTCCATGTTGGCATGGGTGAAGACAGTTCTGCTTGGACAATAACTTTGGCACCTTACCAAACACACAGTGATGCTTTTGGAAATTATTACTTCTTCTATACATATTTAACCATTCAATAACTATTTTTCATAGACATAAATCAAAAAATGTTACAAGGTTTATAGTCAAGATATTCCTTTTCTGAATGAATTCTTGGAATTGTTCTAATTTATCATTGCTTTCTTTCCATTTTCGGTATTTATTTGTAGTTCATGCCTATTTTGAGAGCATGGATGGTTGTAAAGTAGATAGGGTAGGGTACTTAAATAGCCATCCAATATGTCAATGGTTCATCTCCTGTCTCCAGCACTATTGTATTTGTGCCAAAGCCACTTAACTCTCAAATGGTCCATCCAATTTACTTGTTGCTGTTGTTCCTTTATCCCAGGTTAACCCTTGTTTGAATAGGTCTATGACCAAAAGCACTATGACCATGACAAACCTCTTTGTCTTCTTGTTTTTTTTTTTGTTTTTTCATGAGAGAGTATCTAGGATATCCCTTCCTAACCTGCAATTTATAGATTCTTCTGAGGGTCTACAAATAAATCCAGGGGCTGAATTCAAAATTTGTTGAGTGATAGATCTTTCAGAATCCTGGGAATCCATGAGAAAATTCATTTAAATAAAAAGGGTCCTTGATAGAGAGATGGTGGAGAACTATTATTAAGGGCTCCCTTCCAATTTTGTAAAGATGGTATTGTGTGATTTGAGAGATATTTGGCTATTATTTCTTGCAGGTTAAGTGACCATACAATGTAGCAAAGAGTAGGCACAATGCCGTCGTCGTCGTCATCGTCGTTGTCGTCATCGTCATCATCATCATCATCATCATCACCACCACCACCACCACCACCCTCCACTCTTCCTGTCAGGATGGTCTTGAGACACATTGAATGTCCAAACTACACTAATTTTGTAGTTTTGATTCTTAAAAATAGGCAATAGGTGTTTTGGAGCTTTCAGCTTTTCTACTACTGTAACCTTTGTTACCATATCTACAGAGTCTGCAAAAAATCCACCTCAAAAAAGATGGAAGGCAAAGCTGACATCAGTGGGATTTGAACACAGGGTACAAAGAGCCAGAGAAAATACTGCTTAGTCAGTATTCTAATGAATCCACCAATTCATTGCTTTAATTAACACAATTATTAGGTTATCAACAACAGAGTGAATCAGAAGTCATGCACCAAAACACTCAACATTTTATACGTATTATGTTATTAATATTGTTATTCATTTTGCTCATCATTCATGTACATGTTGGAGGCGCAATGGCCCAGTGGTTAGGGCAGCGGACTCGCGGTCATAGGATCACAGCTTCGATTCCCAGACCGGGCGTTGTGAGTGTTTATTGAGCGAAAACACCTAAAGCTCCACGAGGCTCCGGCAGGGGATAGTGGCGAACCCTGCTGTACTCTTTCACCACAACTTTCTCTCACTCTTACTTCCTGTTTCTGTTGTGCCCGTAATTCAAAGGGTCAGCTTTGTCACACTGTGTCACACTGAATATCCCCGAGAACTACATTAAGGGTACACATGTCTGTGGAGTGCTCAGCCACTTGCACATTAATTTCACGAGCAGGCTGTTCCGTTGATCGGATCAACTGGAACCCTCGATGTTGTAAGCGATGGAGTGCCAACAGCAACAACAAGTACATGTGTTTTCATCATTTTTTAATTTTATTATTCAAGTTGAAGCATGTCTTTGACAATTCCAGACCATATTTAACTTAATTTGTGCATGACTTTTGGCCCACCCAGTAGATGTCACTTTGGCTTTACTTTCCAAGATGAGCAGGCATGGCTGTGTGGTAAGAAGCTTGCTTCCCAACCACATGGTTCCAAGTTCAGTCCCACTGCTTGGCAACTTGGGCAAATGTCTTCTACTATAGCCTTGGGCTGACCAAAGCCTTCTGAGTGGCATAAGGTGCCTGTGGAAGAAACACTCTATATTTTGTTCCATTTCAATGTAGCATCCTCCTTCCATTTTTATTTCTTTCAGTCATCATTAGACTGTAGCCATGCTGGAGCACTGCCTTGAAGAATCTTAGTTGAACAAATCAACTCCAGTACCTATTTTGTTTAAACCTGGTTCTTTTTTTGCTGAACTGCTAAGTTATGGGGACATAAACATACCAATACCAGTTGTCAAATGGTGGTGGAGATGAACACAGACACAAAGACATACACACACATTTTAAGTGTTGGACCTCATGGAGGCAATGACAATTAACCGAAACCTTTGGCATTAAGCCATGCTTGAGAAAAAGACCCATCAAGCCTGGCAAAATCGTAGTTGTGGCAGATACCAGTGGCTGGTGTTAGGAAGAGCATCCAACTGTAGAAACCATGACAAATCAGATTGGACATTATTTACATTATTTACATTCGAAGGATATTTGTCCTCATCTTGTTTGTTGTTAACACAATGTTTCGGCTGATATACCCACCAGCCTTCATCAGGTGTCTTGGGGAAATTTCGAACTTGGGTTCTCAAGCGTAAGGTATTTTTCGATGTTATTATTATTATTATCATTATTATTATTATTATAATTATAATTATTATTTTTATTTTTATTATTCAGGTCACTGAATAATATAGAACTGTATAAATCAGATTGGAGTCTGGTGCAGCTCCTCAGCTTGCCAGCCCTAGTGAAACCATCCAATCCATGCCAGCATGGGCAACAGACATTGAATGATAATGATGATGATTATGATGATGAAGTACATGCTTAGGGCATCAAGGGAAGTGGGAATGGGGAGCACCACAGAAATGGTAAAAGTTTTGCAGCACAAAAGAAATCGCTTTAATCTTGATAGAAAAATATTTGAGGTGGGTTATATGATCAGAAGTATAATTTCAAAGTGTTCATGGTGTCAATATGAGGATCTGATCAAAGACTTTGAAATTATAAAAAGTAGGAAAAAAACTTTTCAAATATATATATAAAGTGAAAGTATACAAAAATTAACATTATTTTATAGTTTACTATTGTTTATATTTTGAATTACATATATACAAAGGGGCACCAAAATCCTTAAAATGCTTAGGGCTTCTATGGGTCTTAATCTGGCCCTGTGTGATGTGAATAAAATGATGAAATCTTCATTCAACTTCTTTCCACTCTGAAATAATGTGGATATCAAGAAAAGGGAATTCCTAGCAGTAATTTGTTAGCTTATGTGACACCATTGTTGAGTTCCTTAAAGATATAGATTATTCTCAATATGATAAATTTAAAAAGCATTAAAAATAAAATCGTTTTTTCTATTTGGTAGATTTATATTCAAAGTTAAATGAAATACAAAATTTACTTGCAAAGCAGAGAGATGTTACAATTATTCAAGCCTGAAGGATCCAAAAAGCTTTCCAAGCTAAAATAGACCTATTTTGATCTTCACTGGTATGTAAGGATCAGGGATGAACTCAAGGGTAGGGGGTGCTGAGAAGCACGGGGCCCCCTCAAGAAAAGATGTGCACTCTTCTAAATAATGTTATTACACCCCTTTCTCCTAGATTTGTATTTCCTTCGAAAAATTCCTGGGACTGAGCCTGGGAATTACAGTTATTTTTCAAATTTACAGCAGCTAGAGAATTGGAAAAAGGCATAAATTTCAATTAGGGACTTAGAAATATACATAAACCACCTAGGAAAATTAAAGGGAGACTTTTAAGTACATTTTCAGGACCTGGAGTAAATACACATGCTTCACTGGGTTCTAACTCTGTTTAACTTTCAGTTTCTTGTTGAATCAAATTACACAGACATGCAGGAAGTAAACAGATACCTTTAATTTTCAAAATCTTTTATTTGATATTAATTGTTTGAAGGAGAGGTTTTCTTCTAGCTGCTCGTCCATCATAATACCCAAGCTTATGCAGATATGTAACACATTCTTGGACTAACTTCTAGCTATTTTCCAATGTCAGAAGTTTTTGAACGGGGTTCGTTTTTCACAATTCTCTTCAAACAGTGAAGCTTCCTTTCCAAGGGCCCAGGTCAACCGGGACGAGAATCTTTTGATTCTTTTCCTTGGCTTTTGAATTGCACTATAATTCTATTAACAGTAGCAAAAGGAATTTGAAGATTTTCGGCAATTTTTCGCTGACTAAGACCAGCCTCAGGTTGCCCAACAATACAACCTCTTTGAAAATCTGACAGTCCTACTGAATTTTTTGTGTGTGGCATGGTTACTCTTTGCAAATGTTTAATATAATGGCATCTGGAATGAAAAAGAATAATTACATTGTAAATTCTACACCGCTGAAAACATATTAAGATGCTTAGACCAGAAATCTTGAAAATTAAAGGTGTCTATTTAGTTCCTGCATATCTGTGTACATCAGACTTGAAAAATAGAAAATGCAAGCATTGAGTGAAAGGCACAGGATAAGCTCAATTATGAGTGTTTGGTTCTTGAAGCTAAATCTTTATTACAAAACAAAAATCTGAGTGATTATTGAAGCAATATAAATACCAAAAATAAGGTGGCAAGCTAATAGAAACTTTAGCATGTCGGGCGAAATGCTTAGCAGTATTTGCACTCTACCTTTCATTGTTGACTTTTGGTATGGCTTGTGCGGGTTTCTAGTGACATCTGGCAATAATGAGCTTCTGTTGTGTGGCAACACTAAATTGCATTATGCAATTCGGCTGCTGCAGCCCACATTTCATTCAGTTTTAGTCGAGCTGTGGTCGGCGTATGCTGCTTGTTTGTGTTCTAATCACCTTTTAGTTACTCTGCGTTGTATTAGTTACAAATTCATGTAGTAAGTTGCACTTAAAGTGTAAATAACATGTTATTTCAATTCCAGGCCGAGATGGGTAAACAAAGAGATCTTAGTTCTCATAAAATTAAGGATTTGATGGGGTTGGTAACTGTGGTGGGAAATGAGTAACAGCCCCTAGGATTGATAGAAAAATAAAAAGAATTTCTCTCAATAAAAGAAAAGCATCTTGTAGTAAGATTTCCTGCGAATTAATGGAAGAGAGCAACACTGTGCATCGAAGAACAATTAACAACAGACTTTTGGAAGGTGGATTACATGCATATCGTCCAAAGAAAAAAACCATGCATGGGCTAAAAATCATATTACATGGACTTCAGAGCAATAGGAACAGGTAAGACTACCTAAAATAGTGGATTAGAGACTTTATGTATTGTGTCCATGATAAAATATGATATTATTGATAAAATAAGATGTTGCCATTGATTTCAGTCATCAAACCAGCTTTATAAAGGATTATTTCAAAATAGCTATTAATTTCTGACTGTCATGGACTGAAACAATAACTTATTCAGGATGTCCTCTTAATCAAATATGGTTTTTAATTGTTGCAGGTGATGTTTGCGGGTGAATCCAACATAGCAGTGCTCGACGATCGGGGGTAAAGCATGAGAAAGAGGCTTGGTGAGGAATTTTGTCCAGATTGTCTTTGGAAAACATTAAAATTTCCACAGAAAACTATGGTTTGGGGGACAATTTCTGCCTATGGAACTAGTTGCCTGAAAATAAATTGAAGGTTTTATGAACCAAGAGAACTACATAGAAGTACTTAGAAGTAGACTAATACCACAAGTACAAGAACAGTATGGCAACAGGGCTTGGATATTCCAATAGGACTTGGCACGGTGCCATACAGCAAAATTGGTAAAGATATGGTTCGCTGAAAATGCTGTTAAAAGATGAAATACAACAATCCCATATTACAACCAAAAGCCTCCTTATTGATCACCTCATACAAGTTTGGTTTCATTCAGATAGAATCAAGAACTTGTGCAGAATACTAGTTCATGGCATGCCTCGATGTGTACAAGCCTTTAATTCTCCTAAAGGAGGGCAAACTGATAGGTGAAATACAAGTTCTGTGTAAATAATAGGAAATAAATTATCTGCCAATTCATTAATTAAGTTTAATTTATCTCTCTATATAGAAATACCAAAATTTCAAAGATCCCTAATAATGTTTCCACTACTGTATACATCTATATACTACATACGTATGTATGTATCTACTTATCTCTCTCTCTCTCTATATATATATATACACGTACACACACATCCATACCTCTCTCTCTCTCGAAGTATATACGTATATATGTATGCGGGCGTGCATGACTCAGAAATACCAGGTACCCATGTATTGATGCACTGACGAACAGAGTGGACATACTATTATTATTATTATTATTATTATTATTAATAAACCACAGTACTAATAGGGTTAACTCAAACCCTGGTACGAATCGGATAATTAAACGGTTGATATTAGAATCTAATACATTTTATCCTTGTTATTATTATTGAGTATGTGGGGCAACTCTCGCCCCTTGAGTCACTCCGAAAGTTCTGCTGATTAATTAAGTATATATATATATATATATATATATATATATATGAGTGAATGTGTGTGTAGTGATGTTTTCAGTTCTATCACGTTTATATACCATTACCAATAAGTATATACGGTAATCTCTCACCATATCGCGGTTTATTATTTAAGCTTACGTAGATTCCTCCGTGGTGTTGATTCGCATTTATAATAAAATAAATATTTACAAATTATAGGAATAATTAAAAAAAAAATATACACTACTGTTTCTACTTCGCGGATTTTCACCTCTTGCCGGGGTTGGAACGTAACACCCGGAATAGTCGAGGGATTACTAATAATGTATGTATGTATGTATGTATATATATATATATATATATATATATATATATATATATATATATATATATATATATATATATATATATATATATATACACACACTATACTATACTAAACTATACGATATTTGGGGTTGTTTGTGCAGAATTATTGTTATCGAGTGTCCCGGTCATCACAAGCAGCCTTTTCCAGGAGATGGGGTGACGGAGTCTGGTGGGAGCCTTATCCGATAATCGTTTCTAGAAAAAGTGACAGTAATGATTGTGAATTACGGAAGAATTGGCTGCTATTTCTAGGATGATGAGCAGCCACGGGGGTCTCGTGTGTTGGTCCGTACACATGATATATATATATGTATATGTATAAATACACACACACATATATATACATACATGCACACTTCCCTCTCTCTTCTATATGTATGCATGCGCGTGCGTTCTATATATATTTTTTTTTTAATAAGGCCACAAATTAATTCGGGCGAACTGAATTTGAAATGGCGCGTTACCTCTCAAGATGCAACTTATACATACTTACATACCTTCGAATATACACATATATATACATGTATTTATATATATATGCTGAGCGTGAATGAACAATTTCAAATTCAGTTTAATCGTTGCCTTATTATTATCAAATGTAGCTGGCATAATAATAATATACATACATATATGCATGCATGTGTGTACTTAACTACAAGCTATTTTTCGAAAAATAAACAAAAGGGCCCAGGTTGAAATGTAAGCTCTCCTCGTCATCCTGTTTCATGTTACCTTTTACAAATTTTATTATCTACTTGAATTTGTTTGTGCGTGGAGTCTTATATATTCGCTACATCAAATTAACGTTATCCGCCTTTTTTCTTTTTTAATTTTCATTTCGTCGCTTTTTTCACATGGTTTTTGTACGGAAATGTTAACTAGATCATAATCATATCAGGTTGATGCAAAACCTATCACAAAGTTTGTTTAGTCACCCATTAATGGATTCCCTCTTGCTAAACAAAGACGGTGCTCTGCATACGTGCACGTGGTACATTTATCAAAAATAAAATCCGATTATTATACATTTATATTTCAAATTACGTTTTTAATTATATATATAGAATAATAATAATAATAATAAAATAGTAATAATAATAATAATAATAATATTAGGGATAAAATCCAAAATTACAGGTAAAAACTAAATTAAAATTAAATTAAGTTTCACAGTATAAAATATATAGTATTAGGGAAATATATTATATATATCACATATAAATAAATTTAGAGATGGAAACTAGGGGCAGTGGTCTGTGTAAATAGCTCGTTGCATGTTTTTATTTTTCATTTTCACTGTGGTTTTTTGTACGGAAAGGTTAATTAAATCAGTCATTCTACCAGTACACATTGATGAGAATCATTACTGTGATATAAATCTACAAAATCACCCATCAATGGATACAATATGTTTGCTGTGCTGACAACGAGCAGGAGACCTGCATCCGCGCACGTGTTTTATTTTTTAATTAAAAAATCAAAATTCCCCAAAAAGAATTTTAAATGAATACAAATATATTTTTATTTAAAATTAAATATGTATTTTTAAAACATAAATTACACTATATTACAAATAAATAATATTTTTTTGACATCGAAATCAGAGCCAGTAGTTTTCACTGTCGTTTTTTGTTCGGAAAGGTAAATTAAATCACACTCATTCCACCAATACACATTGATGAGAATCAATACTGTGATATAAATCTACAAAATCACCCATCAATGGATACAATATGTTTGCTGTGCTGACAACGAGCAAGAGACCTGCATCCGCGCACGTGTTTTATTTTTTAATTAAAAAATCAAAATTCCCGAAAAGAATTTTAAATGAATACAAATAATCATATATTTTTATTTAAAATTAAATATGTATTTTTAAAATATAAACTATACAATATTATATTACAAATAAATAATAATTTTTTGACATCGAAATCAGAGCCAGTAGTTTTCCGTGTAAACAGCTCGCTGCCATGTGGTTGCTGAACTGACAGGAAGTGCGAGACAAGCATGTATGGCTGCCACTTCCTGTTATAATGGGTTGTGTGCTCGCTTCTGGCTTTGCTCTTTAAATACTTCTCTCTTTCTTTCTCTGTCTCTTTCCTTATTTCTTTCTGTCTCTCTCTATCTCTTTGTGTCTTTCTATCTCTCTATATATCTATTATTTTATTTAACTCTCCCTCTCTTTCTCTCTCTCCCCCATCCTCTTCATTCTGTATAACGATATACAGTTATATATTTATATATATATATATATATATATATATATATACACTCACATTTATACATACATACATACATACACATAGAAAACAGATATTTATATCTATATAGATATAAATATATATATATACATACTTAGAAAATATATTAATTTAAATCAATGTATATGTATGTACACATATACAGATAAATATATGGTATGTATATACTCTTTGAATGTTCATGTACCCGCGGTTAAATTGGGCTAAAGCAAAAACAATACAAAACAAAGCAAAGCAAAACAAGGAAGATGAAGTAGAAGAAAAAGAATAATAAGAAAGAAAGGAAGAAAAAAAGGTGGGGGTTATACCGACAGAGTGGTAAGAAAAAGAAGAAAGGAAGAAAAAAGAAAGAAAAGGAGAACAGAAAGAAGAAATAAGTAAAAAAAGAAAAAAAGGACATACAAAAAGGAAAAGTAAAAAAAAGGAAAAAAAAAAAAAAAGACCCGCCGCCGTAGTGGTTTTTGGTTGTAGGAGTTTTCTGAGAGAACAATGCCAAGACAGAAGAGACGTAGCCAGGCTGAGATGCTCATGGAGGAGGTGAGCGTTCTGATGCGGCGCGATTCCGAGACTGAGGAAGAACATGAAAATCGAATCGCACAGTATCAAAGGTAACATTCTCGCTACTAACAAGTTGTTTTCCACTCTTCAACCTGATCCCCCCCCATGAAAAAAAACTACAGTAAATTATGCTATTGAAAATATGGATATATTTATATACATATACACATGCAATATATATGTACATTACACATGTATGTTTTAGATCTATATATATATTCATGTGATATATATCCTAGCTTCATCATTTAATTGAACATTATATACACATGCATATATATGTACATTACACATGTATGTACCTATGTATATGTTTTAGATCTATATATATATTCATGTGATATATATCCTGGCTTCATCATTTAATTGAATATTATATATATATATACACACATGCATATATATGTACATTACACATGTATGTACCTATGTATGTTTTAGATCTATATATATATTTATGTGATATATATCCTAGCTTCATCATTTAATTGAACATTATATATATATATATATATATATATATACACACATGCATATATATGTACATTACACATGTATGTAGTACCTATGTATATGTTTTATATATATATATATATATATATATATATTTATGTGATATATATCCTAGCTTCATCATTTGATTGAACATTATATATATATATATATATATATATAATTAAATGATGAGAATAATGCTAATAATATACATACATATGTATGTATAGGTGAGGATGAAAATATGTATGAGCGTGTATATATGTATACATACTGTAAAAGTGTAGTTGTATTCATATCCGTAAAGGAGGGAAAATGCAGCTATGTATGTATACAGAAACGAAAATCGTGTGTATAGTATGAATAGATGAATGTCGTGAGTATGTGGATGAGGAAAGATAAATTCGTGTTTGTGTATATAAAATAGTCTTAAGACAGTAATAAAATGAGGGTGTTTATACATAGATTCTGGTTTATTTATGTATACAGAGAGAAGAGGGAAAATGCAGATACATGCTGTATAATAGAAAGGATATTTATGTGTATATATTTTTATAAATATAATATGCAATTAGAATATATAGTCGAGTATATTCTATATATATATAATGAAAATGCATGTGTAACTACATTAAGAAATGAAGAAAGCCAAAATATACATGTGCAACTGGAAAGGAGGGAAAATGCATATAAATATATACGCATTTATGTTTAAATAACGAAGTGCTAAACGAAACCACACCAATGTGTATATGAAGAAGAGCATATATACATGAATGTATATGTGTGTGTTTATATGCACATCTTTATTATACATGTGTATAAGCCGAAAATAGCATTCGTGGCTTCGCGGTTTTTTTCTCCATTTAAATAAAAATTTAGGGTCATTCCTTCCTACGCGATTCGCACCAACAGGATCGGGGGAATCTATGTGTGTGTGTGTGTGTGTATATATATATATATATGTATATATATATATATATATATATATATACACTCGTATCACAATCACAAATATATAGATAGATTAGTAGAAGACAGGTATCGCTCGTGCCGGTTTTATTTTATTTTTTCCTTTTAATAATCTAAATTCATTATACGAATCTTTGTGTGTATATGAGGGTATGTATATATATATGCAGAACGGTAAACACAAAACGTAAATTCGAGTTTATATAAAATTAAAACACCGATCGCGAAAGGATTATATATATATATATATATTATTACACACATATACACACTTCCGTCCTCTTCGTAGTTCTCCGTAGTGGTATTATAATTAACAGTTGTAGCAATTAAAAACTACAATTATTTTGTGTTCAGTATTATTATTATCATTATTATTCTTATCAGTTTCATTTCGTGGTATCTTCTACGCCATTAATTAAGGAAGTCTTTTAATGAATAGCAATTATATTTTATTAAATATAATAGCATCGAATATACATTGATGAATAATATATATTTACAAATAAATAATAGACATTTTTGTCAATAATGGGGGAACAGCGCCTTTTTCTCCTTCCCCGCTACACGGCTTCACCCTTTGATTGCACATTTCATCTACCAGATACAAGCATCTGCCTTTCTGCATGTTTGTTAGATGCAGATAAAAGGTGTATTAGGGGTGATTATTAAGCTAATCAATCGACTAATCGGGTGTATATATATATATATATATATATATATATATATAGTTTTTATATATACACACACCTTTATCGAGGCGAGTTCTTAACGGTAATAATATTGAATTGATCCATTGCTCTGATTAACGACATCCCAATATATATATATATATATATATATATATATATATATATATATATATATATATATCCATACACCTACAATATTTTAATAATGTAAGATGATATATATATATAGAGAGAGAGAGAAGGGGGGGGAGGTCTTAAATTATTCTCTTAATTTTCGCTCCCTTAATTTGTATTTTCGCTATTTTTCGTCCGTCTTGCATAAATTATGTTTATGTGAGAATTTATTTAATTTTCTCTTTTCTATATCGAAGTAATTAAAATAATTAGAAACATTTTTTAATAGGATTTTTAAAAACCATGCTCAATTGTAAAACCCATTTTAAAAATTATAAAATCGTTAGGATTTTGCAATTCGGCAATGGAGTGGGTCTCAAAAGTAAACAAAAAGAAAAAAGAACACAAAAACTGAAAAATTACAACAAAACAAGGATAGAGAAACTGAAGAAGGACGGGTGGTGTTAGTTTCGTATAGAAATTTAAATTTATTATATAAGAACTGTAAGATAAAGAACATTTAAATAAAGTATGATATTATATGTATATATATATATACCCCTTATGACTAAGCTTTTATATATATATATATATATATATATATATATATATGTATGTATGTATATAATAATGATATTTGAACGGACTGATAGGCCTAACTAGTCGATAATAAGTCCGGAGAGGCAGTAGACAAATACAAGTAAATAGTGAGCTTCTATTCTTGGTATTTGTTTTTACTTGGCTCAAAAGTGTTTGAAATATTGAACACAGCAGCGTGTCAAAGAAAAAAGGCTTTGGTCATCGAATTAAGAATCGGAAAGATTTGGAGACTTAAGCCGAAGAAATCGTTGATCAAATGCAAGATTTCTTTTCGCTTATACCCTTCGTTTTGAGCTGCTTGCTGAAGACATAAGCAAAACTCATTGCTAATTCCACCGTTAGTTTGAAGTCAAAATATTCTGTAGAATTCATCTTAGCTAAGCTTTGTTATTAGTTATTAATTTACTGCTGAATTTTATTCTATTTTGTTGTCTTATCTTCAATAAATAGAACAGTGTTTTGTTTTGTTTTCAAATGTTTATTAAGTATGGGCTGCTCATTTCAACTCTTTCTTTTCTATTTTGTAAAGGCTTATAGGTTTAAATTTGCTAAAAATTCCTGGATCACCTATACAAAGACGTGGATATTATGTACGTTTCTGAAATTACCTGGAAAGCTGTCAAAAATTAAACACACACACACATGCATATACATTCACCACAAAGGCTGGTAAATATAAGGGTTGATCTGCTTAATGTTAGTCCATACGATTACTGAAGTAAGTGGATTGATGGTTGTTAGTAATGTATGCAATCAAGGATCCATTTCATTGAGTGGAACCAAGTGTTGTCTGACTGGACCTTTGCTTGTGTGTGCAACTGGCTTCAATCTTTGTTATCAAGGGAGCCTCACCTCTTACTCGAGTTACTAGAGATAGGAAATAATAAAGTGTCACCTCAAATCGCACATTACCGACTTGAAATGAGGATGAAAATATTGGATAATGTAGTCTCTGATACAGAAAAGAGAGGGATAGTGAAGGCTGGACTATGTTTTGGTTGGAAGCCTGTTCGATTAAGCATACCAGTTGATTTGTGTAGTGTCA
Source organism: Octopus bimaculoides (assembly GCF_046866305.1). Lineage (NCBI taxonomy): Eukaryota > Metazoa > Mollusca > Cephalopoda > Octopoda > Octopodidae > Octopus > Octopus bimaculoides. Next base: position 76,010,902 of record NC_142937.1, on the reverse strand, counting down.
GCTATGTACCTAGTGTGTACTTAGAAAACTCAGTGTATTTGCGTGCAAGGATGGCCGTGTGGTAAGAAGTTTGCTTCCCAGCCGCATGATTCCAGATTCAGTCGTACTGCATTGCACCTTGGGCAATCAAAGCCTTGTAGTGGATTTGGTAGATGGTAACTGGAAGAAGCCCATTGTATGTATGAGTGTATATATATATATATATATATATATATGTGTGTGTGTGTGTGTGTATGTCCCCCACCATCACTTGGCAACTAATGTTGGTGTCTTTATATCCTTGTAACTTAGTGGTTCAGCAAAAAAAAATGGTAGGATATAAGTATGAAGCTTAAAGAAAAGAAGTACTGAGGTTGGTTTATTCAACTAAAATTCCATATCACAGACATGACTGCTTACCTTGTGGCCATGACTTTCATTATATCGCTGGGTTGACTAAAACCTCGTGAGTGGATTTGGTAGACAGAAACTGAAAGAAACTCATCATATGTGTGTGTGTGTGTGTAGTGTTGTCCTAACATCATGTGACAGTTGTAAATGTGTATCACTCACACAGGTGATGTTGTTCATTATCAGACTTCCATGGAATAGCTTGTCTGGCCATGGGAATTATTATTTTGCTTGGAAACGGGTGTGGGTTCATGACAGGAAGGGCATCGGCCATAAAAAAATCTGCCTCAGCAAATTCTGTCTGACCCATGCAAGCATGAGTAAGTAAATGCTAGATTATGATAAGGGTGTTTTTTTCAGCTCTTGGTCAACCCTGATAGGGCAAACATAATCATAAATTTTCTAGTTTGTTGAAAGGTATATAAGACCATTGTTTGTTGCGGCATTCCTCTTTTGTTTCTTTTTACCTAAGATGGTAGGGAAATGTCTGGTTGCTCTTTCTAGCAGGTTGAATAATAAAAGTAACTTTTCTGCCAGAGATTGATTAGGAAATATCTGGGATAGATTGGCATTCTCTCTTGGAAATGGTGTTTGGCTCTCATACACTTAATGTCAATCTATCCCAGATATTTCTTATCTGGAAAAACTGTTGTATTTATCACACACTCTGGTGCTTAAAGGGTTTCTCAGTGACATTTAATTACACCCATATTGTCCATAAGAAGAGGTTCTTCTCTTGTGACAATTTCTGCAGTGTATGTCTTTCCATGTCCAAATATGCATGAACATGCTGAATGTTATTTATTGTACGTATGTCTCATTCATTACTGCCTTGTGCTCCTCTAATTAATTCCATCTTGAAGAAGCTTTTTGCACATCTGCAAATGTACCATTTGCTGTTTTGATATAAGTGCAACCATCTGTTGGTGCATGAATGATGGTTTGATATATGTAGCTGATGAAGCATAACAGTGCAGAAACGCATGTGTCCTACATTCTGATTATGTTGTTCATGGTTTAGTGGTATGTTTACACCCATTTTGTCTAAATGGAGGATTTCTTTTAGAGACAAATTTTGCAGCATATTGTCTTTCTTCATCTGAGTGGCATTAAATATGATTTTACATAACTATATAAAGTTAAAAGCTTTTTTAGGAGACAGCAGTGACTAGTTGGGGAATTCCTGCATTAAGCAACTATTATCATGTTTTCCCTGTATATGACCAATGTAATTGATAATGTTGTTGAACCCAAGGTTGTTAGCGTCAATCAGGCAGACCTATTTAGAAAGGCATCTAAGTCATGAACTTTTTCGTTTCATTTAGTTGTGTATTATGTAGGTCTACATTATCCAGTATGTCCTTCATAAATTATACATTACAAACATACAGATATAACAAGAGAGTTCTCTGCTTGGGGTCCTTAAAGGAAGCACTTAATAGCCATAAGCCAAATTCAAAATTCGCTGAGTAGATGGATCTTCGAAAGCTTTGGGGTCCATGGGAAAATACATCTAAATATCAAGTTCCCTTGGTAATGAAAATATTATGAACCGCTGACATGGTCTTATAAAGATCTTGTAGTGATGAGATATGCTGTCCTTGTCACCATGAGCATGGCCGTTGCCAATACCGCTTGACTGGCCTTCGTGCCGCTGGCACGTAAAAGCACCCACTACACTCTCGGAGTGGTTGGCGTTAAGAAGGGCATCCAGCTGTAGAAACTCTGCCAAATCAGATTGGAGCCTGGTGTAGCCATCTGGTTTCACCAGTCCTCAGTGAAATCGTCCAACCCATGCTAGCATGGAAAGTGGACGTTAAACGATGATGATGATTCCATTGGTGGACAATACATTGGCCTTTCGTTGCTGTAAGATCCTGTGTTCTTTGGTTGGTTGTAATGATCTAATGATTCTCTTTCTTGATCTGCTGATTTAGTTCTAAGCCTGCTTTTCCCTGGTTGGACAAGTCTTTATCCTAATTTCTTGCCTGTTGTGATCCTGTATTGTCTCTTTTGTGAGTCTCAGCTTCCTGAGATGAGCTTTCACTAACTCTTCTCCTGACTTCCCTCTTCTACAAGTTTGGATTGCTTGGCACTTTACCCAATTATCATTTTCCATATGCACAAGTCCATACTAGTGCAACCAGTATTTGTTCTTGCAAATCTTTATTCATGTCTGTTTTCTATCATCACTAACACTAACAAGCATTATCATACATTCTATCCTTCAGTGCGAGAATTGCTTCATTGCTTATAGAGGTTTAGCCCTCTGAGATTTTCCCGCCCCAATATTACTGTTGCTCTTGGAACTCTCTTTTCCTCTATTGATAAGGTTGCTTAGATAACAAACTGCTACTTACCAGCCCTGTGTATACAGAGCCCTCAGGGCAATAGAGAAGATTCATTTCATAGGTACTCTTACGTTTAACCCTTTAGCATTCATGTTACTCTGTCAAAAGTAATACTTATTTATTCACATCGTTTTCAATGAATCAGGCATTTTATTGGTTTGAATTTTGATGAGGTAACTGTTAATTTTTAGAGTGATATTGTAGGGTTGGTGTGATGTGCCAGATTTAGCTAGTTTAAATGTTGAAGGGTTAATGATGCCTGTGCATCTGTTACAAACAGTCTTCTCTTGTAAACCATCTAATTCTACAGCATTTCTTGTGTACCTGTAATTCACGTGATACACAGTGCAGAGTTCCTACCAAATTTCTCTTCTATACAGTCATGCAGGCAGCATGACTGTATAGTAAGAGGTTTAGTTCCCAATCTCATGGGGTTATGGTTCAGTTTCGCTGTATGGCACTTCAGACAAATACCTTCTATAGCTTTAGGCCAAACTAAGCCTTGTAAGTGGATTTGGAAGATGCTAACTGAAAGAAGCTCGCAGTATGTATATATTGTGCATATGAGGCTGTGTGGTAAGAAGCTTGCTTCCCCATGACATGGTTCCAGGTTCAGTCCCACTGCAAGGGACCTTGGACAGATGTCTTCTATAGCTTCAGGCCGACCAAAGCCTTGTGAGTGGATTTGGTAGATGTAAACTGAAAGAAACCTGTCCTGTGTGTGTATATATATATATATATATATATATATATATATATGTATATCTTTGTGTCTGTGTTTGTCCCCACCATCGTTGCTTGAAAACCGGTGTTTATGTACCCATAACTTAGTGGTTCGGCAAAGAGACCGATAGAATAAGTACTAGGCTTGAAAAATATGCCCAAGGGTAAAGTTGTTTGACAAAAATACTTCAAGGTGGTGCTCCAGCATGACCACAGTGAAATGACTGAAACTAGTAAAAGGCGTCGATCTGGCAGAAACGTTAGCACGCCGGGCGAAATGCTTAGCGGTATTTCGTCTGCCGTTACGTTCTGAGTTCAAATTCCGCCGGAGTTGACTTTACCTTTCATCCTTTCAGGGTCGATAAATTAAGTACCAGTTACGCACTGGGGTCGATATAATCGACTTAATCCGTTTGTCTGTCCTTGTTTGTCCCCTCTATGTTTAGCCCCTTGTGGGCAATAAAGAACTATGAAACTAGTAAAAGAATGTGTATGTCTGTCTCTCCTTAACAAGACATGATGTGATCATTGTAAACGAGTGTCACTGTCATACAAGTGTTGTCCTTTGTTTCAAACCTTCGATATCTGGGTCATGAGGAACTATTACTTTCTATGGATACAGGTTAGAGTTGGTGACACGGAGGGCATCCTACTGTAGAAGATCTATCTCAACAAATTTGTCCATCCAATGCAAGCATGGAACTGTAGATGTTAATATGATGATATTGAGAATGGCCACCTCACTTATGGCTGTAGAGTGCTGTCTTTGCACTTTATTAAAACATT
>NC_142937.1:75876652-76001652 GCF_046866305.1 Octopus bimaculoides | reverse complement strand
TGGTTAGAATGTTGGACTCGTGATCGTAAGATTGTGGTTTTGATTCTTGGACCTGGCAATGTGTTGTGTCCTTGAGCAAGACACTTCATTTCACGTTGCTCCAGTCCACGCAGCTGGCAAGAATGAGTAGCCCTGCAAGGGACTGCCATCCTGTGCATGTGGGGAAATATATGCTTCGCAGAAACCTGGAAATCAGTCGTATGAGTCTATATGATTTGTGAAGGGTCTTTTACACCCACCTCCCTTTGTTTTTTAAACCATTCTTGCATTGATTTGGCAGGTGTTCTTAAACATAAGTCCCCCCCCCCCATACTTATTGTTCATTATCATGTATTTTGATGTTCAGCTTCCTCAGATTATCACTTTGCTCAACTTTTGTCTTTTGCTTGATTTGTGGGTTCAAATCTTGAACAACGCACTCCAATTTACATTGCTCTTGTCTACTCATTTGTAAGGAGTACCAGTTCTTTCGCCCTCCACCTATCATATCCTGAATGTTCCAGTAGGTCGGGTGAGAAAGGCCATAAGAGAGTGACTGTCTGCTTGTGACTAGACAGGCACCTAAAACAATTGGCAAAAGCATGGTACTTGTCACCAAGCTAAACTTACTCATGAATGTAGTTTATGAATAATGGTGTGCTGGTTCTCTTGAGGGAATTATTGACATTTATGTAGAATCACCGAATAATGTCTGTATGGTGTCCTAAAAGTCACTGATGGTTTTCAGTTTTTAATAATTTCCTTAACTTTACAAATAAATGCATGAAATTTTGGTACAATATAAAGGACATAATGGAAATTAACATGCACAAGTCAAATTTTGCAACACCACTAGATCACATGAAAAATGACATCACTTAAATATCAGCCATTTTAAATTCCATCATGGTCGACTTTGCTTTTCATCCTTTTAGGGTTGATATAATTCATTTACCTCTCCCCTGAAATTGCTGGCCTTGTGCCAAAGTTTGAAACCAATATATTTCATTAGAAAGGGTTACATGAAGCCTTGGAGGGGAATTAATGAACTTTACTGCTTCGACTGTTGCACAGGGAAATGCTGAAAATCAAATCATTGGTGACACAACTTTAATTTTCATCATTAAAAAAAAACTGCTGTAAATATAGTAGAGTTAAATGGACAAAATTAATGGTTTGTATTAAGTGTATATTGTATATAGGCACTGGAGTGGCTGTGTGGTAAGTAGCTTGCTTACCAACCACATGGTTTCGGGTTCATTCCCAAAGCGTGGCACCTTGGGCAAGTGTCTTCTACTATAGCCTCAGGCCGACCAAAGCCTTGTGAATGAATTTGGTAGACGGAAGCTGAAAGAAGCCTGTCGTATATATGTATATATATATATGTTTGTGTGTCTGTCTGTCCCACCAACATTGCTTGACAACCGGTGGTGCTGTGTTTACGTCCCCGTAATTTAGTGGTTCGGCAAAAGAGACCGATAGAATAAGTACTAGGCTTACAAAGAATGAGTCCTGGGGTCGATTTGCTTGACTAAAGGCGGTGCTCCAGCATGGCTGCAGTCAAATGACTGAAACAAGTAAAAGAGTAAGTGTAGATGCTTGAATCTATTGTGACTCTGTTGTCACAGAAATTTCTATCTACATCCTGTGTAAAAAAATCTTGTGCTGGTGCCACATAAGCACCCAGTATGCTCTGTGAAGTGGTTGGCATTTGGAAGGGCTTCTAGTTGTAGAAACTGTGCCAAAACAACCAATTGAAGTCTGGTGCAGCTCTTTGGCTTGCTAGTTTCTGTCAAACTGTCCAATCCATGCCAGCATGGAAAGCAGATGTTAACCCTTTAGCATTCAGATTCTTCTGTCAAATTTGGCGCTTATTTATTCACATTGTTTTGAATTATTCATGTATCTTCTTGCAGCTTTGAGGTTTTCATGATGTGATTGCTTAATTTTAGGACATTATGGGGTAGATGTGAGAGGTTGCATCTGGCTGGTTTGAACTAAAAACAGGTAGAATATTTTGGCCGGATATGGCTGGTTTGAATGCTAATAGGTTAAATGATGATGATGCTCCTTGTTTTACATCATACTGTCGTAAGTTCCATAGTTCTGATTCTGCTTTGTCTCGCTAGTTGTCATGATCTTTCGTCATCTGTTACATAGAACAGAAAACTTTGGCTTTTTTGGCAGCTACTTAAGTGTTAGGTGTGTTTGAAAGGAGTTACATCTACTTGTCAAATGTAATGCTTATTTATTCACATCGTTTTCTATTAATCATGCATTATATCATGGTTTCAAGATTTCAGTTCCTCTTTTACTTGTTTCAATCATTTGACTGCGACCATGCTGGAGCACCACCTATAATTGAACACATCGACCCCCAGGACTTATTCTTTGTAAGCCAAGTACTTATTCTATCAATCTCTTGCTGAACCGCTAAGTTATGGGTATGTAAACACACCAACATCGGTTGTGAAGCGATGGCGAGGGGACAAGCACAGACATAAATACATACATATATGTGTGTATATATATATATATATATATATATATATATATACACACACACACACATGACGGGCTTCTTTCAGTTTCTGTTTACCAAATCCACTCACAAGGCTTTGGTCAGCCTGAAGCTATAGTAGAAGACACTTGCCCAAAGTATCACACAATGGAACTGAACCTGGAACCATGTGGTTGGGAAGCAAGCTTCTTACCACACAGCTTGCACCTATATAGTTTATTTTTAGAATGACATTGTGGGGTAGGTTTGAGAGGCTGAATGTGGTCAGTTTAAATACTGAGCTGAATCTTGGAAATGGTATGAAGATGGGAAGTATTGAGACATTTTGTTACCTAGTTGGTTTATTGAAGGGAGTAAGTGAATTGTACTCTGTGATGGTAGCATGTGTTCATGGAAAAAGTTCTAGGTACTTAGTGGCTTGCTACTGATGTGGGAAATATTGCTAACATTGAAGGGAGAGATGTTATGCCACATGTGTGAAAAGTCTTAGCTATGATTTATGTGAGTGTGACATGAGTGATGAATATGAAGCTGACAAAGGGCTTCTGACCAGAATGGAAAGGATTGGTTCGGTGTATGAGCGAACTATTGCTGAGAGGGAGGAATAGAAACATTGAGATGTCTTAGCTATGATTTATGTGAGTGTAAGATGGGTGATGAATATGGAGCTGAGAAAAGTCTTCTGGAAAGAAAAGAAAGGAATGGCTCAACGGATGAGTGAACTTTTGCTGAGAGAGAGGAAGGGAAATGGTGAATTACAAGGATTGATATTGACGGTTGATGATTAACAAAAAAATGGAATGAGTCGGCTGAATGAGAAGAGTGATTGGAATGGATGTGGAAGGATACAGAAGCAGAGAATAGCTGAGATTGATGTGACTAACAGGGAAGGGAATAAGAGCAGCAGGGTGGTTGGTTTGTGTTAGGGTAGGACATAAAAGATTGAGCAAAATGGAGAAAACTGGCATGAAGCTCTCAATGCTGACCCTTGCTTTAAGCACAGAAAATTGTCTTAGTTTTCAGTGCTGACTTTCAGATCCTCCTGTGGAAGATCATTTTATAATGAAATAATTTATTTCTCCAAATTAATATTTTTACGATTAATTGAAGCAGATAAGCTTTGTATTTCATAAGAAACAGCTACAGGAAATCTTGGAGAGGAATTAACAAATGTTACTGCTTCAACTGGTGTACAGAAGAATCTTGAAGATGAAAACTGCCATTTCTATTGCTGATAGCATTTCTCAGTAATCTGGTAGCTTTTCCTGGGAATTTGGTGAAATGAGTGATGGAGAATTATATATACAGCTCAAACACACTGCAGACTAACTGAAGTCTCTAAACAGAGAATGATGTAAGGTAGTTATCTTCTTGGTTGTTCTGTCTTTGATGAGCTTAAATTAAAGGCTTGGTAAGACATCTTGTTTGATTGTTGAGTGGAAATTATCTTCTGACCTCAAGGTTTTATGTTTTAATCTAGAGACTTTGTTGTCATGGAGGAATTGTATCACTATGTGATAAGAAGTCTGCTTCCCAACCACATGGTTCCAGGTTCAGTTCCACTGCATGACATCTTGGGACAAGTGTCTTCTACTATAGCCTTTGGCCAATCATTGTTGTGTGAGTGGATTTGGTGAACAGAAACTAAGAGAGGCTCATTGTGTGTGTGTATTTGTGTTTGTTTGTTTACATCTTTGTAACTTCGCTGTTTAGCATAAAGAGACCAATAGAACAATTACCAGGCTGAGGGGGGAAAAAGTATTGAGGTTGATTTGTTCAACTAAACCTTTCATGGTGGTCCCTAGATTGTCTGTAATCTAATGACTGAAACCAGTAATCATTATCATCATCGTTTAACGTCCGCTTTCCATGCTAGCATGGGTTGGACGATTTGACTGAGGACTGGTGAACCAGATGGCTACACCAGGCTCTTGTTAGTTAAATGTTAGAGCACTTGTGAATTTTGACACTTGGAAACTAAGGTGTAAATTTTTAAAATGATTATATATAAAAAAGCGCTAAAGTGGTTATTGAAGGTGTCTGTTTACCTTCGTGACCATGTCTTTTTGTATGTGTGAGAGGTTGTAGAGCTAAGAGCTTTACATGTGGGGCAAGAAGGATCAAATTGTGTAACCCTTTAACATTTGAATTATTCTGTCAAATATAATGCCTATTTATTTACATTAATCAATTTCAATTAAACAAGCATTATCTCATAGCTTTCAGTTTTAGAATGACATTGTAGGGTAGGTGTGAGAGGCTGGATCTTGTCAGTTTAAACATAAAGCAGGCAAAATATATTGGCCGGATATGACCAGTTTAAATGCTAATGGGTTAAATCTTAGGAACTAACCATGTTATTCAAGGGAATTGGTGAAAGCTGGAATTTAGTATAGTCATGAAAATATACTGTATGCATCTTTTGTAATGTTATTTTGTAGGAGATATTCTCATGTCAGCCAGTCAGATTTTTAAGTGGTGGTTATCCATTGAGATTGCTCTGTCTGCATCTTTCAGTTTCATCTCTGTAAATAAATAATTATGATAAGCAAATAAAATTTTAGATTATTAATGATTGATATACTTTAATTGGACTGACCAGTGAGGTGAAAAACAGAAGTGGTGTTCAGCAATTAGCCTTTTTTGATATCAGTCCACCTGAGACTACTCTTTGGTTTCCATGATATTGAACTGTCTGTTTTCAAGTACTCCTGTCTTTAATTGAAATTTTCCATTTTGATATATATATGCAGAAATCTTTTTTTAGTTATGTTTATAAACCAATACACGGAAAAGTTTAATTAAAATCTAGGGTTAGAATTTTGTTAGAAATATACATACAAAAGGGTTGCAATGGTTTCTACCATAAAAAAGCCGTGTAAAATACCAGTTTCTAAGCAGAGCTGTTGCAACTGTTTTTATCCCAGGTCAGCCCTGATTGTATAGACCAGCGGTTCCCAAACTATGAGTCGCGACCCACTGATGGGTCGTGAACGGAATCCTAGTGGGTCGCAAAAAGTTATAAAATTACACATTAGCTTTGATTAACTGCTGTCTATCGAGATAGTTCAAGACTCATGTTTTCAATATCAGACTGGTTGTTTTATCAAGCAGTAGGCTTTTTTCACGAACTTAACAAATCAGAGGTGGTCATTTTCTCAAGTTCTTTATTCGTACGTAATCATAAAAAGGAAAAGTCTGTTTTTACCTATTTATAGAGAACTTTAACTAGGCACAGTACAACACTGATCGAACCGATAACAGTTACTGCTTTGAGGTTTTCTATTAGAGTTAATACCTGCCCATAGGGTATGGAGACGTTGAAACAGTTATAAAAAACGCCTCAATGAAAATGTAATCTGAAATAAATTTGTTTCTTTCATTAATGTTTTACCCAGTAGAGTTAAGTGGGTCGCCATAAACTGGTGTCATAAATAGTGGGTCGCATTTCTAAAAAGTTTGGGAACCACTGGTATAGACCTATAATCAAAGGTAGTTCAGATATGATTTACCAAGTACTATGTTATCAAATATATCCTTTGTTTTTCCTAAGTTAAGAGCAGGTAGCCAGTATACAGTTAAAGACATTAAGTCTATGGCCTTATCTTCATTATTTGTGTAAAGGTTTGCAGATAATTTATATGTCATCGGAATACTTCTTGGTAGTCTGAGAAAGAATTGCGCAATTTCTTGCTGAACAACCTGCATGGACGATCCTTTTATAGTGATCAAATGTTTGTGCCATACCTGAGCTCATACCCTCCATTGAATCGACATTAGCTGTACAGGTGCACAGTATGCCATACGTTAGATGTTGAACAGCTCACAGAGCAATGTAATATGAAGTGTTTTTACGCAAAAGTACAATGCCCTGTCTAATCATGGAATCGAAACCATGATCTCTTGATTGTGAGTGCAACACCCAAACCACTGAGTCACATGCCCCCTCTCCCACACACACTACACTGGTATAACTAGGTAGAAGTAAAATAGCCAAGTATATTGGCTATTGAACTATCACATGAGTCCAGATACACTGAGCAGTGTTTCATTGCGTCTCTGTTCAGAATACATTATTCCACATTGCCTTGACTATTTATATATCTGTTAGGAATGTGTATGAAATCAGGTGGAAACATTACTTGTTAACCTCTCAGAAAATGTATATCACATTTGCTTAATGCCCTTAAACCAGAACTAAATGCCAATATTAAAAGGTCCTTTGGGGCTTTATGTGGTTTTCTCACATTTATTTTCTCTCATGACAATTTTCAGTATTGTGTGACTTAGAACTCTTCTATTTAACTAAATTATTGTTCTTGTATATTTGAGGAATTCTTGTTTTTTCTATTCATAGCAAGTGTTTTCTCTGTGATTAAACTCAGGTGTGTGTGTGTGTGTATATGTTTGTATACACACACACACACATAGGTGCATGTATATATATATGTGTATGTACATATATATGTGTGTGTGTGTGTGTGTATGTATGTATATATAAATAGGCTTGTGTGCGTGCATATATATGCATATAATGGAATAAGCAGTAAAAGAGAAGACATGTAGGATAGAGAGTTGTTGAAGAGGTCACAGGATGTGTGACAAAAGTGTTCTGAAACTAAAATAATAATGATAATGGAGCTGAAGTTAAAATCAAATATATGATGCATGTGTTTACTTGGCCAAATATGACCATCCCCAAGTATAACACTGTATATACACGGTGTCCCCCCAAAAATGTATACACACTTTAGATAATTATAAAGTAGGTGTTTATTAAATATACATTTCATTTTCAAAATTTAATACAATCTACAGACATTTTATTATTTTGTCAGCGCCTGTTTTTACACTGACGTCTCTTCTGGTCCAGGCACTGCTGACAATGCGAAGCATTGGAATCACAAACATCACGAGTCAATTTGTTTGGTATTTCTGTGCATTTTCGTTCAATGGCTGCTCTCAAATCAGTGACTGTTGCAGGTTTCATAGCATAGACTTTGTCTTTTAAGTATCATCATCATCATCATCATCGTCATTTAACATCCGCCTTCCATGCTAGCATGGGTTGGACGATTTGACTGAGGACTGGTGAAACCTGATGGCTACACCAGGCTCCAATCTGATTTGGCAGAGTTTCTACAGCTGGATGCTCTTCCTAACGCCAACCACTCAGAGAGTGTAGTGGGTGCTTTTTACGTGCCACCGGCACAAAGGCCAGTCAGGGCAGTACTGGCAACAGCCATGCTCAAAATGGTGTATTTTATGTACCACCCGCACAAGAGCCATTCCAGGGGCACTGGCAACGATCTCGCTCGAAAGTCCTTACACATGCCGCAGGCACAAGTGCCAGAAAGGCGACGCTGGGCACAGGTGCCATCACACTCCATAAAAAAAAAGTCTAGTGGTGTGAGATCTGGTGAATGCGGAGGGTATTCAATGAAACCCTTCCTTCAATCCACTTGTTTGGCAAGATCTCTTCAAGGAAGGTGGTAGTATGGGGGTACCCCATCTTGCTGAAATAAAACTCTTCATCTTCAAAACCTTCTCTACTGCTTGGGATGATAGACTGTTGCAGCAAGTTCAAGTAAACAGGACCAATCACAGTAGCATAAAAAAAGAATGGTCCAATTAATCCTCTTCATGATAAACCACACCACACTGTAACTCCTGGTAAATTAACATGGTGTTCCACCATAACATGTGGATTCTGAAGTCCCCAATAGGTGCAGTTGTGGCAGTTAATTGAACCATTTAATTTGAATGTGACCTTATCACTCCACACAATCCTTGTTGGAAAGTGTGCATCTTCTACACATCGTGCCAAGTACCACTCTCAATACTGCACTCTTTGGTCTGGATCATCATCATTACTAGCATAGACTAATCTTGAAACGTAATTTTTCCTTTGACAAAGCTTCAAAATGTGTTGGACAGACGATTTTGAAATACCTACCTCACGACTCACTTGCCGCTCAGATTTTCTTGGACATTGGTGCTACATTTCCAGTACTCCTTGCTTTGTTGGGGTTGTCGATGTTCATGTTTTTCTGGAATGCTTCTTCAGGACATTCTGAACAGTTCCATCGGCTTCAAACTTATCTCTAAATTCAAGTGATGGCAAGTCGCGTTGGTGGATCTGTTTTGAAACTACCCCCTAAACTGTCTTTGCACTTTGACTGCATTTTCACACTTCCAGTAGCATTTTAGAATGAATCTCCTTTGTTCAAAGCTTAGTCTGACTACCACCATTAGTTCCAATGGGTTTAATCTGGAAAGAAAAGCATCGAGTTTTCAGCTGCTAAAATGTGTTTATATTTTTTTGGGACACCTTTATGCGTGTGTGTATGTGTGTGTGCATATGTATATATATATATATATATATATATATATATATATATATATATATCATTGTTACCAGTTTAATGCCCACTTTTCCAGTCTTGCATGGATCAGGCAAGGTTTGTTTAGTCAGATTTTTCTATAGTCGGATGCCTCTTCTATTGTCAACTCACCTGTTTCTAAGCAAGGTAATATTTCTCCATGGCTTGCACATGTATTACATGAAATGGATAAACAACATTGTATGATAATGACATTCACTTACAACCATAGTGTGATCTCAAAGCATGGGTGCATACGCACATGCTTGCGTGCGTGCACACACTCACTCACACACACACACACACACTCACACACACACACACACATACACAGCTTTGGTCAGGCCAGCTGTGGTACAAGATACTTGCTCAAGGTGCCTGAAACCATGTAGTTGGAAAATAGGGTTCTCAACCATACAGTCGTTGTGCTCTTCTCTCTGATAGTAGAAATAGGATACAATTTTATATTTAAAAGATGAGGAATTATCTACATTATTTACATTTTGATGGATATTTGTCCTCATCTTGTTTGTTGTTAACACAATGTTTTGGCTGATATACCCTCTAACCTTCATCAGGTGTCTTGGAGAAATTTTGAACCTGGGCTCTCATTCCTAAGGTATTTTTTGATGATGTTGTTGTTACTATTATTATTATTATTATTATTATTATTATTCAGGTCATTGCCTGGAATTGAACTTGGAATCTTGGGGTTAGTAGCCTGCACTCTTAACCACTACTCCATATGTTATACATTTAAAATATAGGCTGATTATTTGGTGAAGCACATGGTTCAGATATACTTTTCATTGATTCCTTATTTCTTCATGTTATCATCATTATTTTACATCCAGTTTCTATGCTGGCTTGGACTAAACATAAGCAGGAGTTAAATGTACTTTAGAAGCAGTTATTTAATCTTTGAAAGGTTCATAATCATCAAGCCACATATTGATCCTTTCTCACTTCAAAAGTTATTCATTAGTTTCATTACCTTCGTTACTATTGTTTTAACATCATGTCTGTTTTGGCAGTGGGTTGGTTAAGTCTGTAAATATAGAATATTGCCACTTGTCATGATACTTTGTCATCTAATTGGTAAAGGCTTACATCTCAGTATCTCAGCAGTACATCATCATGAATTCAAATCCAGTTCCTACTATTTGCAATACTACAACCACTGTAGTTGTGTCCCCAAGCAAAGAACACAACTCTGCTTGCTTCACTACGCTTGGATGACATCAAAATCATTTTCACTACACTTCGCATCAGAAGTGAGGAATGGGTACCATCCTATTGTGGATGGAATTAATTTTCAAAATCTGAGGGATCTGAAGATTTCTTACTGTTGATTATCTACTGTTCTACCCTAACGAAGCATTTCCTAAACCATATACATTTTAGTCATAGCTATGTCATCATTTTTTTTTTTTCTTAAGAAATAGTTTATCTCAGACTGTATTAGCCAATGTGTTCTTTGTGATTTGAAGGCAATTTGGCTGCTGTTTCTGACAGTTGAAGTGACTGCATAGAAGCTTCCTCGTTGTCTTAACTTTTGACCTGGTGGTTTTCTTTAACATCATGTATGTCTGTGTGACATACTGAGTGAATGTGACATGATACCGTCTACATCCATGATTCTCAACCATTTTTTAAAAATCCTTATACCCGTTTGATTCCTATTTTATCCAGATGAACCCCCATAGCCATTTGGTTCTTAAAAAAATCCTATTCATCATCATCATCATCATCATCTAATGTCTGCTTTCTATGCTCTTGTTACCTGGCCACATTTCTTTTCAAATAAGGGACCACTTCCTCTAGTTCTGTGAACAACTCAATGATTGAATGTTTTCTTGGCAAATTGTTACCAAAGACACCATTTTATCGACGGTGATATTTTTAAGTTGCATGCAAGCAACATTACAGCAAAGGGAAGACAAAAAACACATGCACACATGAGGGACTTCTTACAGTTGCCTTCTCTCAATTTCGTTCACTAGGCATTGGTTAACCCAGGGGTTCTCATCCATTTTTTATCTATGGACCTCTCTGATTACTATTTTATTCTGGTGGACCCCAAAATCATTTGATGTTTAAAAACTAGCTTTATAGAAATGACTTTCAAAATTCTTATTTTGTTTTTCACACATTAACTTGTGCAGGTTGAACTAAGTAAAATGTTTGAGAAAGAAACCTAACTGTTTCTTGAAATATATACATCTAAAGTAAAAAGTTTTCAAAGGCCCTTAAAATACAGATATAGATCTCTAATTATTTTGTTCTGTGGATGCCCAAAAATGTTATATGGACCCTGGTTGAGAACTCCTGGGTTAGCCCAAGACACTAGAAGACATCTGCCCACAGTGCTACCGAGTGGGAACAAACCTGAAAATACTTGGTTTGCAAATTGAACTTCTTAACCACACAGTATTATGAATCCATCGTCACATGGAATGTCATTGTAATATGGGTGCTAAACCCTTCAACTAGACGCATGGCTTAATAAGAAAGAACCACGTAAAAAATCATTAATAATATGAATGATTAAGTATCAAACCTTTTGTCTTGGCACATTATGAATACATCAATCAACATATGAAACCCCATTAGTAACGTAAATGGTAAAGGGTTAAAGCTTAGACAAGGCACATCACTCTAGGAATACATTAGCATATTTTCCATCAGTTCTAATACGAATGTTAAAGAGTTAATAAAACATTAAGTCATAAAACTTTCAATATATTAAAGATGCCAAACGTTTTTCATGACTCATTTCCCCCCCCCCCCATTCTAGCGGAGAATGTCTTTCACTGAAATGCGCTTGTAGAGTTATTAAGTCTGTATTTTAATAAGCACCATCCATAATCACATTTCAGTGAAATGCCCTGGTGGATGTGAAGTGGTTGTTGATTGTTACTGCTGCTTTGGAGCCATTTCAGTGTGGATTTTCTCACTTAGTTACCTTCTGTGTTTTGTGAATAATTTCTTTTTTATGATTTAAATGGGGACAAGTACATATGTGTAATACAATTCTGATAACTGTTGTTGATTGCATGCATGTCTCGAGAGACATTGTTAACCAGAATGCATTATGTATGTGCATGTATGTATGTTTGTGTGTGTGTGTGTGTGTATATACACGCACACATAAACATGTTTATACATGTGTGTATGTATGTATATATATATATATATATATATATATATATATATATATATATATATATATATATATATAGTGCATGCATAGACATACACACGCTTGAGAGGAGGAATAGAATTCTATGTAGAAGCAAACTTCTTAACACGTGTGCGTGTGTGTGTGCATATATATACACACACAAACACCATACACACACACACACACGTGTCTGTGTAATGATTTCAAATACTGTTGGTTGTATCATTTTATGAAGTCGGGTTTTTACTCCTTATTCAAAATATATTGTGTATAATTTTCATTAATATCAGTTTATTAGCTAGCTTTTTAGTTACATCTTTATCCCCCCCCCTCACCCACCCAACACACACATTTTAGAGGTTAGTATTAACCATAACTCTTATTCTTCATCGGAAGAAGAAAGGTGGTACCTCTTGATCCTTTTCAAGGTTTCCATTGCTGCTGACCCTGAAAATGGAAGTTGTTAGACCTGGCCTGAAAGCTTGCAGTTGTGTGGACTCTGTGAAAGGCATTGAAAAGCCTTTTAGTGTTCGTGTGAAACCAGACGGCAGAATGCTGTTACAGTGTGTAAAGACTGGAATAACGGAAATAGTAGTTTGGTACATAAATCTTAACAGCATTTAGTTTTAACCCTTTTAAAACCAGCCTTACCTAAGGCTGCTCCTGGTTCTATAATATAAACTTCTTGTTTTAAAGTAATTTAAATTGAAACTTGCATGAAAATTTCTTATCAAGCTTAGCAAATGACAGTTCATCATCATCAACAGATCAACAGCATGGGTTGAACGATTTGACAGGAGCTGACCAGCTGAAGGGCTGTTCAGGCAGTTTTGGCATGGTTTCTATGGCTGGGTGCCCTTCCTAATGCTTACCACTTACGAGAATATACTAGGTGCTTTTACACAGTACCAATGCCTGTTAGCCCACAAGATTAGGGATGCTCTACTGGAGAGGGTTGCAAAGGATGAACCTGTATGCAAGGATAATCATGCTCTTACTTAGCTTGACATGTCTTTTCAAGCACAGCAAACTGCCTGGAGTCTTGGTCCCCTGTTATCCCCTCTGTGAGTCCCATCGTTTGTAGATCCTTTCTCACCATTTTGTCCCATGTTTTCCTTGGTCTACCCCTTCCACATATTCCCTCTACAATTAGAGATCCACACCTCTTGATGCAGCTGTCTTCTTCATTCATACTCTTTACATAGCCATACCAGCATAGTCTTCTCTCTTGCACACTACCCCTGATGCTACATATATACCCAGTTTTTCTCTCAAATCACACTTATTCTTTTCAAAATCATTTGAAACAAAGGCAGTGTATTTCATCAAAAATATAACACCAAAAACATTTTTAGTTTTTATTTGGTGCCTGTTCTTTTATCTATTATTTCAAATCCTGATAGTTGAATTTGCCTTTGATTCCCTTATTTTGGTAGTGGTTGAATGATTCAGTGAAATCTGCCCTTTCCCCCATACTGGAAGGGATTTTATTGACTACTTCTTCAGTGCAAATTGTCTCCTTGTGCTCATGTGAATTCTGTTGTAATTATTAGCTTCACATTTTGGCACAGTGCCTGCAATTTGGTGAGAGGGAGTAAATCGATTACATTGACCCCAGTGCTCTACTGGTATTTCTATCAACCTCGAAAAAAATAAAAAGCAGTTAACTTTGGTGTAATTTGAACTCAGAACGTAAAGATGGATGAAATACCCCTAAGTATTTTACCCAGACAGTTGTGGGCAACATGCTGTCTCGAAGACTTTCTGAATAGTAGGCCTGACAAAAAATAACCTTGTATTTTCTTAGATGTGTGACCTGCCTGAGATGATGAGTTAGGTCTCATTACACTCTGTAAAATAGTTGGCATTAGGAAAGACACCCAGTTGTAGAAATCCTGCTAAAACAGACAATGGAACCTGGTGCAATTCCTAGTCAAACTGTCCAACTAATTCCAGCATAGAAATCAACAAGTTAGCCTTAAGTACACCTATAATAAAAGGCTTTCTACCTATGACCATCTTGCCCTTTTCAGGGTTATTTAGCATTATATTCTCTAATGAGTTTTTCAGTTTTTATTATGAGGGGAGTGGGATTTGAGGGAGATTTATATGCAGCATCTTGCAAATTGGGGAGTCAAATGTAAGCATCCTACTAGAATCAGGTGTCATGGATACAATTAGACAGGTGAAAATTGTATCCCCCCCCCGCCTCTGGGTATGATACCAGTCTTTTTACTACCGGAGCAATGTGAAAATTCAATGTCATACATTGAACATGAAACTGTAGTTCACTGGTTCTCAACTGGGGTCCATGTGATCCCTGGGGATGTATATGGCCCCAGATGGGTGGGTGGCAGTGCATAGGATTTTACTACAATAAATTGGTAATATTTCTACAATACACACAATATTTTAACAATTTTTATTATACAGTTCCTAATAATATTTAATTATAAGTATATATTAATAACACCTAGAAGGAGCCGCTTTTTCCACTCACCAAAGTGAATGAAGCTTTTGCCAGGAGGAACTGATGTCATCAGATGGTATCCAACGTTCATTGGGTGTTTTGACCCTGAACTCTAAAACCCTCCAATTGGTGGGTCAGCAGAAGTGGCCAAATCATTTCTTCTCATCTCCTCTGGGCTCCCATCCTAACTCCTCCCTCTTGCTCCAAAATCAACAAGAGGCTCTTTCAGCTGCCTCTCCCACTCCTGCACACAGCCACCCATTACTCTTTTCTTTTCATTCCAATGGCTGTAAGCATCCTCCATGCCAAATGAACAAGTAACCCCCTACAACCAACCTTGCCTGGGAAAAACCACAACTGCCATCCTTTCCCCCTGCAGTCTTGCAGATACGAGGATATTTAAGCATCAAATGTTTATTAGGGTCCAGTGTAGAGTGAATTAGGAGTCAAAGGGCGTCCATAGGCAAAAAAAAAAGTGGTTGAGGGCCACTGCTCTAGTTGAACCCATGGAGTAAAAAAAAAAAAGAGAACCTATTGTGAGTTCAGATCTTATGCTTTTTTCATCGACTTGAGCTATTTTATTAAAAATGTTGAAAATATATCCAATAAAACATTTTAGATGATTAAAAGAAAAACAGTAGATTTAATAACATTTTTTTTTATTTCAAATTTATATATCATTTTCTTTTCATTTTTTGTTGAGAACTTGTTTCTAAATCGAAAGGTTAATATATGTTACGCTCTCTGTTTGTGTCTGACTTCACTTCTCCAACCTAATCTTAATTTTCATTCCTCCCTCTAGGCTAATGTTTATTGACATAACCATTTCCATTATGTATGTTTTTAAAGTTGAGCTTGTTTGTTTGTTAATAGAAAATAATTCCTACAGAAAATGGCATATAAAAAGACACACACACTACACGTATATGTAGCTTTAGAGGAATACAAATGAATACTCTTTTTTTTTTTACTTTTGCAAATGAACTTCAAAATTGTTGCCTTAAAGACCAGTTATCTCAGAACTTTTTTTTTTTAAACTGAATTTTCAATTTCTTTTGTTACTGTCTATGAAAGTTGCTGATCACAAATCACAAGAGTGTGTGTGCACACTTGCACTTATGTATTAATAGCCATTAACTTGCATTTTACAAGTTTTTGGCATACATTCATTCATTTATTCATTCATAATGACAGCTATCAAGGTGCATCAGCTTGTGTCAGACAAAAATAAAGGTTTTCTCAGAAATATCTATCATAAAAGGGGCCCATCCAAAAATGGTTGGCTACTTTTCTTCAGGTCACCTCTAACAACATAATATATCTTTGCGCCTATAAACGACTGTGTGGTAAGATGTTAGTTTCCTAACCACCTGGTTCTGATTTCAGTCCTGTTCCCTGACACTTTGAACGAATGTCTTCTACTATAGCCTCAGGCCTACCAAAGCCTTGAGAGTGGACTTGGTTGACAGAAACTAAAAGAAGCTTGTCCTGTGTGTATGTGTACATACATACATATATATATATATATATATATATATATATATATATATATATATATATGCACATGTGTCTTAGTGTTTATGTTGCTGTAACTTAGCAGTTCAGCAAATGAGATGAAGTCCTAGCATTGATTCACTCAACTAAGAATTCTTGAAGGCAGTGCTCTCGCATGGCCAAAGTCCAATGACTGAAACAAGAAAAAAAAAAAAAAAAAAAGATTTCAAATGAATCTTCTGCTCATTTATATGAGTGTCTATTTCCCATGCTAGCATGGGTTAGATGATGCATCGCTGTTCAAGTTGATACTTAGCTGGAGTTATTGATCTCTTGGATGGGCCAGAAGACCATGTTTCTTCACATGGATGTCATAGTTTTAGCATGGGTTCAACAACACCAGCTCTTTCCTTTTTATACCAACCCCATTGCAGAGTGTAATCAGTGCATTTTATCTGAGTACCAGCACTAAAGATGTTGTCATGCCCTTAGCAAAACTAGAGTCTGCTTGACCCTATGTCATCTCGGCTCAACTTGCCAACCACTTTACATAATGTACTGCATGCATTTTATCATGGTACCAGCATTAGTAAGGTTACCTTGTAACTCGTATGACAGAAGAACCCCACCAGTGTGTGTGGTGCTAAGTGATTACACACACACACACACACACACACACACACACACACACACACACACACACACACACAGAGTCATATTCATATATACACACTGATAATTATTAGTGCAACTGATGGCATTATTTTAGTGCCTTTTTTTTTTTTTGTCATATGTCTTCATCTAAAACTGTAATTATCTCTCAGTGAATTGTCTGAAATATTTACAATAGTAAAAAACATTTTTAAATACAGCTATTATTTATGGCTGTTTGGAATTTAAAAATAATAGAAGTGAAAGCTAAAACATGAAATGAACTCTTCTAGCAGGCTTGGAATATTCCTTTTATTTATATATTTATTTACTCCCTTTTCGTTTTCTTTTGGCAGCAAAAATGGTCCTCTTTCATTTTCTCTGTTTTACAATTATAATCATTCTTATTGGAATTTGTAATAATGGAACAACAAGAACTGCAAAAACAAAAAAATAGCTATTACAAAACCCCCTGAAAAACAACTGAAAATGCAAAATAGGTGGAGAAACAATCGATCGATTCATGTGTCATTTTAAAATTTAAGAGGAGAAACAGATGGCAGCGGAGGTGATGGCGGCAATAGAAGGGGAAGGGGGATGAAGCAGGATGATAAAACGTTTAGAGTTCCAATATTGGTGCCTGAAATTGTAACCTGACCATTGCTAAGTTATCTAGCTTACTGTATTTGAAATGCCCTACTTTGTGTATGTGCATGCATGTGTGTGTGTATTGGATAGGTAGATATGAATAATGTTGTTAGTGTGCTAAATTTAATATTGTTTTGCTGTTTCTAATTTTCTGTTTCAACTGTCACTAAAGATTTTGTTCTCACTATTTTTTTGTTCATATATGTTATATGTTCTATATAATGTGTATATACACACACACATATATATATATATATATGAATGTGTGTATATATATATATGTGTATGTGTGTGTGTTTATTTTTGTTTTTCCTGTTAGGTGAGGAAGAAGAAATAGAGCTGTATACTCTTTGGTAGCACATATGCTGAAATTGTTTTTTCTTTTTGCAAATTACTTTTTGGGTTTTTTTTGCAAAAAGAAATATTTTTCTGAAATATCTTTTCTTTTAAAACCCAAAAAGTTTTGCTGGTTTTATTTATGTTTTTGTATTTTACACCATCTTATTCTTTGGGCCTTAAATTTATTGAATTTGAGGTGTTTAGACAGATACAGATAAAATGCATGTCTAACCCTTTGGCATTCGGAACACTCTGTCAACCATGATGCTTATTTATTCACATTGTTTTGAATTTGGTGCCACGTGAAATACACCAAGTGCTGGTGCTATGTAAACTGCACTGGCACTGGTGCTACATAAACTGCACTGGTGCTACATAAAATACAGTGCTGTTCATGCTACGTAAAACGTGCTGGTGCACGTAAAATGCACTGGTGCTGGTGTTATGTAAAACACAGCAGTGTGGGTGCTACATAAAATGCACTGGTGTTTCCTATATAAAACATACTGGTGCTACATAAAACGCACTGGTGTTTGTGCTATATAAAATGTGCTGGTGCTATGTAAAATGCACTGCTGCTTGTGCTATGTAAAATGCACTGGTGGTGGTGCCATGTAAAATGCACCAGTGGTGACACCAATTAAGAAGTGCTGGTACCATGTAAAATGCACCAAGTACACTCTGTAAAGTGGTTGGTACCAGGAAGGGCATCCAGCAATAGAAACCAGGTCAAAACAGACAATGGAGTCTGGTCTGGCTCTCTGGCCTTACCAGCTCCTGTGAAACTGTCCAACCCATGTCAGCATGGAAAACTGATGATGATGATATCTTATAGCTTTGAGATTTCAATGATGTGATTGTTTAGTTTTAGAAGAACATTGTAGACGCCAAGTTTGGCCAGATGCTTTTTATTTTTATTTTTGCCATGAGAAACTTATTGGCAATGATTGTTGCTAACGAGCCTCAGGTCAGCCATGATTGAGCTGACCTTCTAATTAAAGGTGTTCTGACAGTGACCATTTGGTCTCTTTAATTTCTTCAGTCATTGTGTACCTAGAACTCTTGTTGTCAAATTGGATCTTCCCCCATTTTTAATAGGGTGAAGTGTGATTCAAGAGTAATGTTTCTGTTATTTCTAGCAAGTTAGACAACTATACTCCATCATGACACCACAAATATTTGACGATTCCTCCGAAATATAAAAACAAATTTAATGTCAATTTTAAGTTCCAATAACGTGTACACTTTTAATATATTAAATATAAGTAAAAAAAATACTTGAGAGTGAAGTTATTATTTTCTTGAGAAGAAAAGTTTTTTAGTTGAAAAGTTGGAATTTTTAAATTCACTGAAAAAGATAACTTAATCAATAACAGCACTTTAAATTCATGATATTAGGTAAAAATACAGCAAATATGAAGTTTGATAATCTCAAGTTTGTGAGATCTTGGAGATTGATGTCTATTAGAAAATGGTTTTTGATTTCAGGCATTAACTTAGCTTCAGTTAAGTTTTTTTTACTTATTTTTGTAATATCCAGTCAGTTTTTTTTTTTTTTCTGTAGTAAGAACTCTAAAATGGCAATCATCATCATCAAAATTAAACGTCTGTTTTCCATGCTGGCATGGGTTGGAGGTTTTGACAGGAGCTGGTAAGGCCAAGGGGTTGCACTAGGCTCCATTGTCTGTTTTGGCATGGTTTCTATGGTTGGATGCCCTTCCTAACATCAGCTACTTTATAAGCGTATACTGGGTGCTTTTTACATGGCACCGAGAATGGTAATGGAGGCTCTCTAGCCAAAACATTTGGGTTTGTGTATTTAGTCTGAATTGCATTGCAGCTCCACATCATGGTTCCTTTTTGAATATAATTTTATCAGATTCCTCATTTTGTGTTGCATATAATTCTTCTTGGTTCTTCCTACCCACTTCCTACAGGTCTGCAAGCTATGGCGCGAGTTAATCCAGATGGCAATCTCATTTCTTTTAAATCATAGAAATCTAATTGAAATTGCAGGCTAATATTTTCAAATGCTTAAAACAACGATAAAGCTAAACCTTATCAGTTAACTCAAATTTATTTAACCAGTATAACTGGGGTATATTTTCTGGCTTTTATCTTTTATTTCTTTCAGTCATTAGACTGTGGCCATGCTGGGGCACCACCTTCAGGAATTTTAGTTCAACTAAACAACCCCAATACTTATTTTCTTTTTAAACCTGGTACTTATTCTATTGGTCACTTTTGTTGAACTGCTAAGTTACAAGGACGTAAATACAGTAACACTGGTTGTCAAACAGTGGGTGGGTGTGTGTGGGGGAACAAACACATAAAGATACGCACACACAATGGGCTTCTTTCAGTTTCTGTCTAGCAGATCCACTCACAAGGCTTTGGTCAGCCTGAGGTTATAGTAGAAGACACTTGCCCAAAGTGCCAGGCAGTGGGAATGAACATGGAACCATGTGGTTGGGAAGCAAGGCTTCTTACCATACTAACTATATAGTCATGCTGTGTTTACAGCTCTGTTATTGAGGATCAACAAAAATAGTACACCATCCAGTGAAAGATAAATATCAATATACACAATTACAAAAGAGCTTCTAATAGTTTCATGAAGTGGGCCTGAAAGATTGTTTGGAAATACATAGCATCTTATATATATCTACTATGGAACTATTAGTAGCTCTTTTGTAATTGTGTGTCATCATTATCATCATCATATAACATCCGCTTTCCATGCTAGCATGGGTTGGACGATTTGACTGGGGACTGGCGAACCACAAGGTTACACCAGACTCCAATCTGATCTGTCCGTTTCTACAGCTGGATGCCCTTCCTAACGCCAACCACTCCAAGAATATAGTGGGTGCTTTTTACGTGCCATACTCTTTTATTTGTTTCAGTCATTTGACAGCGGCCATGCTGGAGCAGAGCCTTTAGTCGAGCAAATCGACTCCAGGACTTATTCTTTGTAAGCCTAGTACTTATTCTATCAGTCTCTTTTGCCGAACCGCTAAGTTACATGGACGTAAACATACCAGCATCAGTTGTCAAGCAATGTTGGGGGGACAAACACAGACACACAAACATATACACATACATACATACATATATATACATATATATGATGGGCTTCTTTCAGTTTCCATCTACCAAATCTACTCACAAAGCTTTGGTCAGCCCTAGGTAGGCTATAGTAGAAAACACTTGCCCAAGGTGCCACGCAGTGGGACTGAACCCAGAACCATGTGGTTGGTAAGCAAGCTACTTACCACACAGCCACTATATATAAAGGCAAATTAGCTTTTTAGAAAATCTCTGTAAGAGATGGAAATAGTAACTATGCGGAGAAGTAATGTTTATAACCACATGAACATGGCTGTTCCATAGGATCTGACATTACTGCTGTTTTTAACCCCGGGAGGACACCTCTTCATGCTGGTTATTCGATGCAATCTGCACCTGATATATATTGCAAGCAGAAGTGCAGACCTTTGCAGTATATATCAGGTGCAGATTGCATCGAGTAACCTGCTGGAGGAGGCGTCCTCCTGGGGTTAAAATGGTAGTAACATTGGTCCCTACCAAACAGCTATCTTCAAATAGTGATAAACATTACTTATATAAACCCTGCTTTCTGCTAACCAGAACTTATTTGCTGGTTCCAGTTAGTAAACTGTGGCCAAACTAGATGTATGTCGATATTGTACATACATATATTGTGCATGCTTTAACAAAAATAAGAAAATTTCTACTTGATTTATTTATTAAATCTCAGGAATTCAGTAGCTTTCAACTATCAAAAGTTAGAATATGTGGCAGAAATGCTGTTTGCTATTATATTGCTAGAGGTATATGATAACATAAAAGAAACAAATTTCGACGCAGTAGCACTGCTTGTTCTTCTTCTTCTTCTTCTCTCTCTCTCTCTTCCCCCTCAGCTAAGTGTCAGTCAGTCTTCCTCAGAGTATACTTCATTATGATTGTGTTAAGTTAGGAATATAGCGTTAGCCTCGATGTAACCTCAGTTGATAGACTCTTTCATTGAAATACTATCGTTGAGAATCTATTTGGACCATTGAATTAAAGAATGACAACAGACCTTGTTAAATGGATTGATTTTTACCACAGGCTAAATTGATTGACTTTACCATTCTTTTCTGAAAGTCTTTTAAAATTTCTTCAGTAAGTAGCCATGCATAAATCAAAGAAAGATTGTCGCCATCAGTAAGGTTTCTTCTGCAGGCCATATGTACGCCTCTTGACCTTTTTTTTATATATGTATAAATATGTGGGTGTGTGTGTGTTGCCCATGGCGCCAGTTTTTGTAACAATGTCAAGTTTTGTTAATAGTGTGGATGCCGACAAGTCAGCATATGTATTGTGAGTTTTTCATTAAATGATTCAGATGTTACAATGATACAGAGTGGCTAAGTTGTCTTCAGTTGTTGGTTCGAAAGTTGTTAGTTCACAGCTCAGTGCTATTGTTGTGCTTTTTGCTCCTACTTGAAGCCCTGGGCCCAACCTTTCCCATTTTTCTCATTTGAGCACCAGCATGAGTATAACAAGAAATACATTTTGAGAATGATAGTTGTGGGAAATCTAATCCGTTCATTAACAAATGAATTAATTGGAAAGACCAATGTACAGCTGGTTATTATTGTGCTGTATATATATTTTGTTTGTCTACATTGGACATGAGCAACAATTTTTGAATGGGCCACCTTTGACATGCTTCATCATCAGGTGGGTTGCAGTACTTAAAAAAATTAAAGGAAATTTTTTATTAGGTGTACAATACATCTTCAACAGGATCTATTTACCTGCGTTAGTAGAGAGATGACTGAAATATCTTAAATGTTCTGAGTTCAAATGTTATTAATCAACTTTACATTTCATCCTTCTGGTGTAGCTACAGCTGAATATCCATCAAAACCTGGAGCATAACATCCCTCAAAAGTGTGTGGCTTGTGCCAATAGGAAGGAACCAGTACTTAGCTACAAAGAGGTGGGGTGTGGTAATAGTGGGGTTATCCATAACGTTTGCAGGCCCTCCAAGATATCAACCAAATGAACTGAGAATGGAGAATTAAATGTTAGACTGCCCTAGTATCAATAAACCACTAAGTAAAACACATCAGTAGAGCATGTTAGCATTCAGAAGAGTCTATTTAGGTACCAGTTATATCAGTTGGTCTGTTCAACAAACTGTACATGCATCACAACTTATAGTGATTCAGTGGATGAGTTTCATGCATCGGAGCTTATCTTAGCCCTCAAGTTAGTGTGACTTCTGGTTATTGATAACGTGTGTGTATGTGTGTGTTTTGAGTTCTGTATTCCTGTTTGCATCACAAAACCTATTTACAATAATAGTAATAAGAATAGTGGAGGCGCATGGATGAGTAGATAGGGTGTTGAACTCATGATTGTAAGATTGTGGTTTCGATTCCTTGACCAGGCGACATGTGTTCTTGAGCAAAATACTTCATTTCATGTTGTACCTGTCCACTCAACTGGCAAAATGAGTAATCCTGCGACGGACCAGCATCCAGCTGGGGAATATATATGGCATGAAACCAGTAAACTTGCCCTTATGAATCAGTATGATTCAAAAAGGTAACTTTAATAATAATCCTTTCTACTAAAGGCACAAGGCCTGCAATCTTGGGGGAGGTGATAGTCAATTTACATTGAAACCCAATGCTCAACTGATACTTATTTTATTAACTCTGAAAGTATGAAAACCAAAGTCGACTTCCGCAGTCTAAATTCAGAGCATAAAAGCAGGTAAAAAGCCGCTACACATTTTGTCCAGCGTAATATGATTCTGCCAAATCACCTCCGGAATAGTTTTAATAATGATAATAATGATGTCAAATTTTTGCCACAAGGGCATCTTGGTGGAGGTGGGGATGAGTCGATTACATCGATCCCCAGTGTTCAATTGGTACTTATTTTATTGATCCCTGAGAGGATGAAAAGCAAAGTCGACCTCGGTGGAATTTGAAATACCACTAAGCATTTTGTCCAGCGTGCTAACGATTATGTCAGCTCACTGCCTAATAATAATAATAATAATAATGGTTTCAAATTTTGGGGAAGCCTTAAGGTGATTGCATCGACTCCCTTCACTCCCAATCCTTCCCAGGTACTCAACTTGTACTTATTTTATCAACCTCGAAAGGATGAAAGACAAAGTCAGTTTCAATTGAATTTGAACTCAGAACATTGTCGGATGAAATGCTGGTAAGCATTTTCCCTAGAGTGTGAACAATTCTACCAGCTATATACATAAATACATACATTCAGACACACTTTGACCTGCTATATATCAGTTTGTCCATAAGAATTGGTGAAAATGTTCATAATTGTGTGAGTAGTGTAATAAGGCTTAATGAGTCGAAGGTTTTTAATATTTACATAGTCTTCCGTTTATACAGTCATATATATATATATATATATATACATACACACAGAGGCATACATGTGCACATGAATAGTGCCCATGAGACATTCAGCATGCATTCTCAGCAATGTTGACTAATGCACTAATAGGTGCATAACTGTCTGAATTTGCTGTAGCCTGCAAGCAGCATAGGAATATATGAATATGTTGACTATAGAATTCATTTTCTTTTTTTTTATTATTATTATTATTTTATTCATTTTTTTTTTGTTCACCCTACATACAAAGGTGAAAAATTTTCCCTTACTCAAATTATTTATTCCTAGGCAGATGTTCTCCTCCCCGCTTCTTTCGTATGAGAAACATTGCGAACCTGTGTATTGTTGACTTTAACCTCTGCAGAAATCGCAGACATCATTAAATTGGAATCCCTCGGGATAGCTCTTGGCAACAAGCACATCCTTGCACGTATATGTGTGTGTGTATTTGTATGCGTGTATGTGGGAGTGAGTTTGTTCACACCTTTTCATTTTATTTCAAACTGTCCCTCAAAATTCTGCATCTGGAATATATGCTAATATCAATCAATTTGTGTGCTAGAAGTATTGGTATGTTTGTGAGACATCCATTTTTCTATTGTACTTTTTTGTTACTACCTGGTTAACGTGTCCTTCACACACACACACACACACACACACACACATGTAATATGTGTATGTATCAGTGTATATTTATGTATGTATGTATATGTATATAATGCACACACACACACACACACACACACACACACACACACACACACACACACACACACACACACACAGAAACTGAGAGGGTGGTTGTTCCCTAACTTAAAAGCAATTGGCTGTATCTAAAATTGAGATAACTTGGGCAATCTGTTTATGCATATATATATATATATATATATATATATATATATATATATTTATATTTATACTGAAGGTGCATGACTCAGTGGTTACAGCGTATAGCTTATGATCGTGAGGTTGTGAGTTTGAATCCCGGACTGGGCTGCATGTTGTATTCTTGAACAAGACACCTTATTTCACGTTGCTCCAGTTCACTCAGCTGTAGAAGTGAGTTGCGACGTCACTGGTGCCAAGCTGTATCAGCCTTTGCCTTTCCCTTGGATAACATCGGTGGTGTGAAGAGACCATAAACAACCTCGCCTGGACTTGTGCCTGGGAGGGTAATTTTCTAGGTGCAATCCCATGGCAAGTCCTGACCAAAGGGGGTCTAGGCATCATGTATATTTATGTGTGTGTGTGTGCATATATACATACACCTGTAAATATCAATAGTACATGTTCATATGAGTGATTTACCATTGGGTTTCTGATAGAGAATAGAAATAACCATATTCACCAGCCGGAGCGCTAATTACCCTCTCAGCTGTGTTTTCTCCCCATGTTTATGTTTGCACTTATGTGTGTAATGTGTATGTGTTTATCCTATTTGTTTTGTCATACATCATTTGTGAAATTATAGTGGCGGTTAACCTTTTAACATTCAAACCAGCCTCATTAACTTGCCCCAATATACCACCTGTTTTATGTTAAAACTGACCAGATCCGACCTTAGACAAATCTACTTTAAAGTGTTATTCTAAACATAAACAATCACATCATCAAAATCTTGAACCTGCAAGATAATGTATGTTTAATTCAAAACAATATGAATTTTTTCGAGCGAGATCGTTGCCAGTGCCCCTGGACTGGCTCTTGTGTGGGTGGCACATAAAATACACCATTTTGAGCGTGGCCGTTGCCAGTACCGCCTGACTGGCCTTTGTGCGGGTGACACGTAAAAGTACCGACTACACTCTCTGAGTGGTTGGCGTTAGGAAGAGCATCCAGCTGTAGAAGCTCTACTAAATCAGACTGGAGCCTGGTGTTGCCATCCGGTTTCACCAGTCCTCAGTCAAATCGTTCAACCCATGCTAGCATGGAAGGCGGACGTTAAACGATGATGATGATGATGATGATGATGAATAAATAAACATTACATTTGATGACTAATCTGAATGTTAAAGGGTTAAAAACAAAAATGTGAAGAATTTGTTTGAATTGGATGGCTCATAACCCACAGAATGCTGGAACCAAAAATGACAGTCTGCTCATATTTAGCCATTGTTATCTCAACATGGTAGCTACATATACAGATTGCTTGCTATGATCAAGTTTTCTGTTGGCAGAATTTATGGTTTTGTGGTATTTATTTATTCTGACTCCTTACATCTGATGCCCTTCCTGTCACTAACCCTAGCCTGGTTCCAAACATTTCCTATGGCCAGATGTAGTTTGCACAGAATACTGGAAACAAACAACATCACCTCTTTAATGGTGATGCTCATTTACAGTCATTGTGTGATATCAAGACTAGGGCACACACATGCACATACATGTGTACACACATTTATGTATGTGGCTGTGTGGTAAGAAGTTTGCTTCTCAATCACATGGTTCTGGGTTTGGTCCCACTGCATGGCACCTTGGGCAAGCGTCTTCTACTGTAACCTTGCACCAACCAAAGCCTTGTGAGTGGATTTGGTAGACAAAAACTGAAAGAAGCCTGTTGTATATAAATAAATGTGTGTATTTGTGTGCTGCCACTGTTTGACATCTGGTGTTGGTGTGTTTATGTACCCAAAACTTAGTGGCTTGACAAGAGACTGGTAGAATAAGTATCAGGCTTTAAAAAAGAGAATGTAAAGTACTGGATTTTATTTGTTTGATTAAGATTCTTCATAGCAATGTCCCAGCATAGCCAGTCTAATGACTGAAACAAGTAAAGGATAAAAGTTTGTATGTGTGTATATATATATATATATATATATATATATATAAATGAGAGAATGAAGGAAATAGATCAAATTGACTGACATGTTAGTCATTTAAAGACGTTCAAATTCATAGAAAATTCTTGCCTACATCGGGCTTCTTTGCTTAATATGCTAACAGAACTTCATGGTGATGTGTAAAATACTCGCTTCTGATTGGCTAAAATTTTCATATTCTCATTCATAAAGTTTTTGAAATACCTATACATTTCAGTGGTAAACTAATATACTTGGTTTTCACTGAACACTGGTATAAACTGGAGGACTAGGATGCTTGTATCCCTTAATGGAATTTAGTTGCCAACCACATGGTTCTGGGTTCAGTTCAACTGCATAGCACCTTGGGCAAGTGTTTTCTACTATGGCCTCAAGTCGACTAAAGCCATGCAAGGGGATTTGGTAGATGGAAGCTGAAAGAAGCTCGTCGTATATATATATATATATATATATGTGTGTATGTTGGTGTCTGTGTTTGTGCTCCCACCAATGCTTGACAACCAATGTTGGTTTATGACCCCCGTAACTTAGCAGTTCGGCAAAATAGACCAATAGAATAAGTACTAGGCTTCCAAAGAATAAGTCCTGGGGTCGATTTGTTTCCAACTACTGAATCTACTCAAGACTTTGCTCTAGTAGAAGATTCTTGCCCCAGATACTTTGCTGTGGGACTGAAACCAAAGACCACATGGCTGGGGAAGCAATTTTCTCAGTCACACTTACACGCATGAAAATGTGCTATCATAGAAAGTCCTGACATGTGCAAATATGTGGATTTTAGCTTTATCTTCTATTCACTTTTCTCATACATGGCTGCATCTACCT
Organism: Octopus bimaculoides; assembly: GCF_046866305.1. Lineage (NCBI taxonomy): Eukaryota > Metazoa > Mollusca > Cephalopoda > Octopoda > Octopodidae > Octopus > Octopus bimaculoides. The sequence goes on along the minus strand of NC_142937.1, from coordinate 75,973,889 downwards.
GTATTTTCACTCCAACATATTTGCAACAAGCCAAATTGTTTATTACAAAAATATTCTTTTGTTTTTACTTATCACATAAATATTGTTAGTATTGTAGATCTTGAAAAATTCTCACATGTCAAATTTGTTTCCATTTCTGACAGACAATCTATTAGCTGTACTTTTTCTTTTTTTTTTTTTACTTTCTTTCTTTTTTGATTTTATTTTTGTATATTTTTCTCTTTGGTTTTTGTTTTTGGCTTTTTTTTTTTATCACATCTGCTTTTCTAATATAAACTTAAGAATTGATTGTCGAATTTTCCTCTGATACATACAAATCTCTTGATTTCCTTTTTCTCAATCACTTGTTTTCATGATTTCAAAAAGAAAAAAAAAATTATTAAAAAAAGTAAAGGAAAATGAAAAATACTCTGCAAGAAAAAAAAAATTAAAATAATTGGAAAGTAAAATAGTTTGAGAAAAATATTTGGATATTTGGTAGCAGTCTTTTCGGTTTGTCAGTTATTTATATCTTTGCCCATTTTCATTTATAAATTTGTTTTCGAAATGCATTTGAATTGTGAGTTGTCTATCTAAAAAGCGTGATATTTTTATTTACACTTGAATGAGGAAAACCATTAGTGGCTTGCATTAATGTATGTATGCACACAAACACACACATATTTATATATGTTTTATACTTCTATCATCTTCCATATGCTTGTTATTAATTTGGTCATGCTAAGGGTTGATATCTAACAGATAATAATCTGTAATGCTTTTTCTCTCTTTCTCTGTCTGTTTCTCTCTCTCTCTCTTTCTCTCTCTCTCTCTCTCTCTCTCTCTGAATGTGATGGATATTTGGTTTTGTTCACTTTTTATAGTTTTTTTCTCCCCTTTCTTTTAATATGTTTTTTTCTTTTCTTTTTTTTTTTTCATCTTTGCACCAGCTCAAATATGATGTCTGTATATTTTTGCATGATAAGTTTAAAGGCATATATGTATGCAGCATTGTGTTATTCACCTTCTAATTGCATCTTCATCAAAATTTTATCTACTTCAACTTTAAAAAAGAAAAAAAAGGGAACAAAAAAAACCCAAAAACAAACCTAGTATATAAATAATACACCAATGGTAATGATTTATAAGTTTTATATTTATTTATTGTTCTTGTTGCATCAAGTTATTTATTGTATTTAAATAATTGAAAATAGTTTCTATGCTGAAGAAAGAAGTGCAAAATCAAAACTTGGATGAGTGTGTGTATGTGTATTCTATATTCAAGAAGCCATTAAACAAATGAAAAGTTGAGGTTCAAATTATGGATTAAAATATTTGTTCTTATGTATGGATGTTTCAGAGTATGTAAAATGATTAATGAAATGCTCTATGTTAGGCATTGATGTCCTTTCATGTTTTGTGTTCAAATTCTGCTGTGGTCAGCTCAGTTCAGCTCAGCTTTGCTTTTGCCCTTCTGAGATAAAATAAGTAGCAATTAACACCCTGGAATCAATATAATCAAATGAAACCTTCCTCTTCAGCAAAACGTTTGGGTGTTGTTATGGGGTGGTGGGGTTGTTACTGAGATAAGTATTATTGCTGAGTAAGAAAAAAAGAAGGGAAAAAAAATGTGTGAAATGTTTCCAAAATGGGATGGTTGTAAACACAACTTTTATAAGTTGATAGCATAATAAAGATTTTTGTCGTGGTTGTTGTTTTTGTTGTTGCATAGCCATAGGGCCAGCTCTGCTTAAGCTGCATACCTATGGCTTGGTTGGCATTTCTAATTGTAGCTCTCGTCTTTACTGTGAGCTTGTTTTTGTTACGATTTAGGACTTAATCATGCACTCCCTAATATTAAAGACAGCAGGGAATTTGTTGAAAGAGATTTTGGCTGCCCCATTGAGCAAAACCAAGTGATTAATATCGAAGCATCCTTTTTATTTTATTTTATTTATTTATTTTTTTATTTTTTTTTGTTGGTTAGTATGTCTGTTATGCTTCTGTATCTTGCAGGTAAAAATTACAGATTCCCTGGTAGAAGACTAAGTTACTTTCCCCCGTCCACCCACAAGTCTGAATACTGTGATGCCAAATTCGGTAGTTAAGCTAATTTTCACCTACTGTTAACACTGCCACGAGCAAAAATGGAATAAATGAATATTTGGTTTGACATTCTTGCCAAGCAAAACATCACCACTTTAAAATTCTCCATTCATTAGCCAAGAGAAAAAAAAATGTTTGTTTTTCTTAAGAGTTAAATACAATTATTTAATAGCTTTGCATAGTTGAAGGTCAGTTGATGTTTACCCTAATGTAAAATGGTTTTATCTTGTCACATGAGGTCATTAATATTTATGCTAGCAGTGAGAGCCTTTATGTAATATATAAAGTTCACCTTTTGCCCACTTTAAGGAAAAGTCTGGTAGAATTTGAATAGAAACTTTGATGAAGGAGCAAACATCTGAACATACATTTAGTCTCTTACTCATCCTTCTTCTCTTAGCTGAATCTATGTGGTCTATATCCATCATGTCTTGTATCTTTTAGCTGCTGGGTGTCTTTACTATACAGCTTCCTGCTGCTTTTATGTCTTCGTTTTCTAAGATCTTATATCCTCAGGCTTGTTACTGTGGCCTAAGCCTCGTTAAGTTGGTTTGTCATGGTAATTAAGAATTGCCAACTAAAACTCACTTCAGTGTTATAGCTGTGTTGCTATTATAGGTAATCTTAAGATTTTAGAAATGAACTTTTGTTTTATTTTAAGAAGTTCTTTAACATCGACTACAGATATTTTAAAAACTATTTTCCATATTGTAAAGTAATATTCTAATATACTGCAGTCAAACAAAGAAATTTAATCCAGTAATTCTCCAATATTGTGAATGACTTTGCTTCATGCTGTGTGTGTATCTTCTATGTCTGCCTAACTGACTAACTCTGTCTGTGTGTGTGTTTCTTTCTCTTTGAATTGTCTTCATTTGGTTTGCGAGTCTTATTTTGTGAGCTCATATAAGTACTAGTTGATGACTGGTGTCAATGTAATCGACTCGCCTCCACCTCAAAATTGCTGGACTTCTTCTAAAATATTTAAAAACATTATTATTATTGTTATCAAATAATATAGTCTCACTTGCATGTAGATCCAAATACTCCTTGTCATACTGCGATAAAAGATTTATCTTACAAGTTTCAAGGGTAACTTGAAATATATGAGGCTTGACTGAGATGTGGGGTTTTTTTATATCTATTTTAGCATATCAGTTGATAAACTTTGACCTATTGTTGTGCTAAAGAAATTAAACTAACTGCAAAACCAAGTACAGATGGAATTAATAGATATTACTGATGGATATAACTCCAGCCACAACAAGGACTCAAATTTCAATAGTGTGATATGGTTAATAAAATTTGTCTTTTAATGTATGTAAAGGGGTGATGATGTCATAACATTGTCACCTGCCACCACTCCCTTTTATAACATAACATAACCCTCTACCTCACTCTATTGAGTTTTATAATATAACATCTGTCTCTTATTGTTTAACCCTTCTGTACCAGTTATTGTAGCAATACTTACCCCCTACCCACTCCTATTTCTAACTAAGTCATACAAGTTATACCAACAGTGGAAGATACAAACAAGACATTAACTGTGCAGATGGAATCAAAGGTTATCCATCTAAGAAAGCAGTACCTCTAAATAAAACTGCAGAGTTAAGGGATCTATGTTGCAGAAAGTCTCTTTAAGTGTCAGTGCCCCAGAAATGCTTCTAGAATATGACATGTTTCAAGAGAATGAAGAAACCATACTACAAACGACCATGGTTGATATGTGAACTCTGCAATCCATTATTACATGTTATACGTCTAGGATGTATAACACTTATGTGCTGGTGATACAATGAAACACACTTGGTTCATACTGTAATATATATACACCAAAATTAGCTGGGGGTTTTTTTCTCTGTTGCTGTGTACCCAATGTTATTGGCTGTGTTGAGAGCTGTGAAGCCTATCCAACGTGTACTAGCATGAATGCAAAATGATTTTGTGTGTGTGTGTAATAGGCCTTGTCGTGTAAGCTTGTTTTTTTGGTGGGCCAGCCTCTTTCTTTTTTCATGCTCGAGGAAAATGGGAGGGGAATGCAGTGGCTGTGCTGAGAGAGTTGGAAGAGAGTGAAAATAAGTAGTATCAACGAAGGTAGTAGAGGTACATTTTGATTGAAAGAAATGAGAGAAAACTATATATATATAACATTTGACAGTAATCTGAATGCTAAATGGTTAATATCATTATGGATAATGTTATCAAAGTTAGTGGTTCCCGAGCATGCTGAGGAAAGCTTCATCCCAAAGTGAATACATTAAATGGCTTTCATTGTATATAAAAATTACACTTTAAAAAAAAAACATATTTTACTGTTTAACCCTTGAGCATTCAGATTATTCGGTCAAATTAAATGGATAGGTGCAAGTGGCTGGGTCTGGCTGATGTAAATATAAAACAGGTTGAATATTTGGGCTGGATATGGTTGGTTTAAATGCTAATGGATTAACCATACCAGCGTTGTGTGTACATTTTAGACTGAGAGAGTGAAGGAATGCGAGTATTAATCACAGCTGAAGTTCATTCTTGCATCGGTTTTGAACTTAAAGCAATATAATTATTGAGTTAGCAATGTATTTATTGCTGAGCCATGAATACAGAAGTGTGATCTATTTCTCTTTGGTGCCTTTGGAAAGAAGAAGAAGAAGAAGAAAAAAAAAGAACGAAAGGGAAAATGAAGAATAGTGGCGGTGGGGAAGCTGTGCATTCTTGTGATTTTTGTGTGGAATTTAGCATGCCTGTCGGATCACTGAGGAGAGGATAATTACATTTAAGCAACTCCATGTAAGGCTTTAAGGAAATTAAAATTGTCAATCTTAATAAAAAGGCAAGAAAGAGATGAATAAACATAAACAACTCCTTCTACAAGATATGTGATAAACAATGCTATCTCCAGTTTCCATGTTGCTCTTGTTCATTCTCAGTTAATCAACATATAAGTATATAAGTAAATAAGATATATCTAAGTGAAAGTACGTGGGTGGAGGTGGATTAGTTAAAAATGCTTAGTTTACTTTGGTTAATTCTTACCAGGTTAAAATTTCCAGTATAGATCATATCTTGTGAGATTACAAAACCCATTTCCTAAGTTTTACTGAAACTCTTTTTGTCTTAGCTTTTTTTTTTCTCTCTTCCTTCTCTCTCTCTCTCCCTCTCTCTCTCTCTCTCTCTCTCTCTCTCTCTCACTGCTTTCTCTTTGTCCTACTCTCCTATTTTTTGTATCTTTTTGTTTGCCTTTTTCCTTATCTCATTATTTTTCAATTAGTAGTTAAATTACATTTTGAACTGCCTTAAAGAATATCTTAGGTTTTTATTTGCTGTTTATATAAATCTCAGCTGATAAAGTAAATGGAAAATGTGTGTGTGTGTGTGTATATGTGGACAGGAGTTGTGTGTGTGGGTGTGGCATCTGAAAGAGAAATGCTTATGGCAATATCATTTTGATAAGGGTTAGCTGCTGGATAGTATATAATGTATCATTGGTATCAACCACTGCACTATTTTTTAATAGCAATTTCATGTCACACTTCTTGCATTGGAAAACAAAATGAAAGAAAAAAAAAAGACAAAAAAAAAACACTGCTATCTCTTTAAAAGCTATTTCAGCTGAAACTACTTACTATTAAAATGTAGACACGAAGCTGTGAAAGCCTTGTCACAATCTGACAAAGGTGACCAATGTTGTTTGCTTGTATGAGTGTGCCATGTAAAAAAAAAAAAGGGCTCCTTTTTCTTTCTTTTCTTTTTTTTTTTGTTAAAACTTAAATCATTGCCAAATGACTATCTGAAGGTTTTTTTTTTTTTTTGTTTTTTTTGACAGGGTATGCCAGAATTAGTAAAATCAAAACAGAAATGTAGATATAGCATTTAATTTTTTTTTTTTTATATATAACACCGATTACCTGGAAATGGGGAATGTAGTTGTAGGTGATGTTTTGTAGCTGTGCCCCTTTTTGCAATCTGAGTTCAAGTCCTACTTAGGTCCCCTTGACCATTTATACCCTTCTGTGGTGTGGTCGATTAAAACAAGTTCTGGCACTGATGGGGGTGACCCAGCAAAATCACTATCCAATGACTACAACAAGTGTGTTGTTTTCTAGTGCTACCACTCAACTCAAACTCTTTCATTTCTTGCTCTGTTTCCGCATTTCCACCAGGGTGCTTTTTATGAGTATATGCATTTTCGTGCGGGTGACACGTAAAAGCACCCACTACACTCTCTGAGTGGTTGGCGTTAGGAAGGGCATCCAGCTGTAGAAACTCTGCCAAATTAGATTGGAGCCTGGTGTAGCCATCCGGTTGCACCAGTCCTCAGTCAAATCGTCCAACCCATGCTAGCATGGAAAGCGGATGTTAAACGATGATGATGATGATGATGATATTTCTGTGTGTGTCTGTTTGTCCCCCGCCATCGCCTGACAACCGATGCTGGTGTGTTTATGTCCTCATAACTTAGTGGTTCAGCAAAAAAAAAGATGGATAGAATAAGTACTAAGCTTACAAAGAATTGGTCCTCGATTTCTTAGACGAAAACCCTTTAAGGCAGTGCTCTATCATGGCCGCAGTCAAATGACTGAAACTAGTAAAAGAATATTGAAATTCAAATACAAAACAAAATTCTGCCTGTTCCATGTAATTGCTGTTTTAAGATTAATTTGTGTCTGGCTCAATTAAATGTTATATCTACTTCTTTCTTTTTTGCTTTTACTTCAATGTCTTTATTTTTCTAAATTAATATTTTATTCTGAGAATTTAATTCTAATTTTTAAAAGTTAAATCTCCCCATAGCATTTTATTTCCATGATAGACAGGTGATAAAAATGTAGCATTTTTCAGACGGCATAGACTAAATTAAATGCAATAAATGTTGTTTTTTTTTTTCCTATGAACTGTTTTTAAATATGAATTTATCTTTTATTTGCAATTTTTACATCAGTTTACTTTTTATCATTGCTTAATTGGCAATATCAGAGTAGTGTCATATTGCAAAAATACCTTGTGGTGTTTAGTAATTTTTTCTTTTACATTTCAAAATTTCAGTCTTGCTATGGTTGATACCACCTTTCAATTTTCTTGGGTCAGTTATGTAAGGCTATTGACAAAATAAGCATTGGTACTGGTGATAGTTAGTCAACTGCTTCTTTGATTTGGAGTCGATGACCTTGTGCATAAATCATCTTTTCTTGAATATAGATGCACACAACAGATTTCTTGCAGTTTCCAGCTATCAGATGCCCTTACATGGTTGCTTTGCTAAGCAGACTTCTTAATCACTTTTTCTCAACTACTCACACCCACCCCATATAATGTGGGGTAGCCATGCATCTCTATAGCAAGACATGTGCTTGTCTCTCCTTCCCACCCTCCTCCCTACTTTGCCAGCAGGTTCCCCCCCCACTTTGTTTTGGTTGTATGGCAACCTCACTAGTGTCAGTGGCATGGCGAAAAGCATCCTGTACGCATAGTGATCTGTTTGGCATTTGGAAAGGCATCCAGCTGTAGAAGCCATGCCATAGCTGATGCTGGAGTTCAGTGTTGCCCTGTGACTTGCCAACCCATACCAGCATGGAAAGCGAACAGTAATTGTTGATTGCGATGTAATAATAAATAAATGCACCCTTTTAAAGCCTTGCCAGGCTCATGGGCCCGGTTTCCCAGTTTCAATGGCTTATGTGTTCCCCGGATGGACGGGACGCCAGTCCATCGCAGCACTACTCGTTTTTGCCAGCTGAGTGGACTGGAGCAATGTGAAATGAAGTGTTTTGCTCAAGAACACAACGCGTCGCCCGGTCCAGGAATTGAAACCGCAATCTTACGATCATGGTGCTGACACCCTAACCACTAAGCCACGCGCCTCCACTGATTATGATGTGCTTATACATATCTACATTTACACACATATACACACACACCATGCACACACACTGTTAAAAACTGGATTCAAAGGATACTAGCAGCAGTCTGTGTTTTCAAGAAATTATTTAATTATTAACTGGTGGATAACACAGCAAAGTTATATCAGCCATTATATCAATATTCACCCCAGCATTTCTACAAAAAGAAACAATCATTTTATTTGTCTGAATTTGTTGATATTACTTTTAACAGTCTTGCATAACAATAATACTGTTGTGGTGCATTATTTTGCTCTCCACCCACCGCAGTATTTTGTTACCATTGTATTTTTGTTTAAAAGCTTAAAAGATTTTAGCAAAGTATACAATGGGTGAAGCAGTTTGGATATATTTAGAGAAGGAATAATATATTGATTATTATTATTATTACCATTTGAGACATGGTTATTATTCTTCGGAAAAGAAAATACAGTCTATTTGAAACAACCTTTAAATTCTTAAAGCACTGCTTTTATTTTTTTTTTATTTTTTATTTTTTTTATTTTTTATTTTTGTAGATCAAATTTCTTTTTTCTCTTTTACATGTTATCAACTTTTGTTCCAATATTGGCAACTGAAAAAAAAGATATCTAGAAGAAATGTCTATAGATTTGGTCTTGTTCAAATTTTTTTTTTTTAGTATGTAATCTTAATTTGAGCTTGTAGAAGTCAGGGTTTTTTTTTTCTTCTGGTTTTACACTATTTCTTCAAAATGTTGCTTCCCTCTGCTTTTTTTTTTTGTTTTTGTTTTCATCATCATCATCACCATGACTGCAGAAGTCGCATGGCCTAGTGGTTAGGGCAATCAACTCACAGCTGTAAGGTCGTGAGTTCAATTCCTGACAGCATGTTGTGTCCTTGAGCAAGACACTTTGTTTCCAAGTTGCTCCAGTCCACTCAGCTGACAAAGATGAGTTGTACCTATAATTCAAAGGGTTTTGCTGAACTGCTAAGTTACTGGGATATAAACAAACCAATGCTGATTGTCAAGTGATGTGGTGGGTGACAAACACAAAGATGCATGTACGCATACCTATATAAGCAACAGTTTCTGTCTACCAAATCCACTCACATTATTGGGTTAAAGATTATTAGTTCAGGCAATATCTCATGTTTTAGAGGTTTATCATTTGTTTAAAAGGTGTACTTTGTGACTACATGGTTCTGGGTTCAAACCCACAACATAGCAGGTATCCTGACCAAGTGTCTTTTACCATAATCTCTGGTTAAATCAAAGCTTTGAAACCGAAAATGGGTAGGTGGAAACTGAAATTCCTGTTGAGAATGTATCTGGTTTGGCGTTGCCCTTTACTATCGGCAGGATACACACTGGTGCAAGCATTTGAGCCAGGTTTGCTACCTCTTAAACATTTATAATAATGCCTGGTTTCTTACTGCCGAGATCTCACTTCCTCTATGAAGTTTTACTAGAAATGTCATGCATACTGTCCTTCCTTCTGGTTTAACTGTTAAGAATGTATCATCGGTTTCTTTCTGATCAGATAGAAGGAACTAACTGGAAGAAAATGCAAATTTAAGATCTTTATACCTTCCCCTATTGTGGACTCTCTCCTGTTGTAGATGACAGAAGATAGAGTTTCCAATTTTTTTGCTGAACAATATGCCCAGATGATTTGTTTACAGTGGTCAAATCTTTGTGCTGAACACTAGCTCATTCCCTCCACTGCCTGTACAGGTGCATGGCGTGCCACATGTCAGATGTTGAAATGATGTCCTTCATAACATTGCACGCGGACAGACTGGTCACTTATGACAAGTACATCTACATACAAACGTGTGTGTGTGTGTGTAACACAACTGGTTCATATTACGACTGGCAGAGTGTTTGGTGCACTGAGTGTAGCTTGAGCAAGAATGTTGTTAGCAGTGAGATCTGCTTCGGTCAGTTCATTGTCACCACTTGAGAGGCAGTCAACCTCATATTCAACTTGGTTTGGAGCAATAAAAAACAAAGGTACTTCACCACTCTGCTCAACACTTTAAGTGGCTTGTGCTGTCTCGGTTGAGTCCTGTATCTGTTCTTCATTTTGGACAAGTTCAGCAGCAACCTAAGTTTTTTGTTGATCTGGAGCGACAACAGCAGTGCCATCAGAAGTAAATACAGAATAGGCATTCGAGCCAACAGCCATCTTAAACTGAGGATGCACTGCTTGGTCTGGGAATTTATAACTGCGATCAACCATTAAAGTTACAAAAAAGGGGAAAAGTCTCAACTGAATGAAGTGATTGAATCCTTCTGATTTCAGCTTGCCCTAAGATTACCACCTTGCTCAATGGGAACTTGTAAAGTGCTACATTTAATTTACTAAATAGCAGTATATTGTATTAAGTTTTATTAAATCTTATTAATCTGAGATAACCAAATAGCTAAGAGTGGTTTCTTTGATTCCTGAAAGAATTTTAACTTTTTTTTTTCTTTTTTCATTAATCCTAATGTTTGTTTCTTATATTTAATCTTGAAAAATAATAATAATGATAATAATCAAAGTTTTAAAAAATATAAAATTGTGGTTATTTTATTTACAGCTATTTTAGAGAATAGTTTTTAAATTAGTTTGTCTACATTGCTAAAGATAGGAACATCAAAAGTTCAGTGTTTCCAGCTTATATTTTGATAGATTTTTTTTTCTTTTTTTGTTACCATTTTATTTTCACTCAAGGGGATTTACTTAACCCTTTCATGTCTGGAGATATCTCAGTGGTGCTGACCCTATATATCTACTAGATCTTGTTAGTTATACTTATTCACTATTTATGTCTAATGTTCTTGTTTACATCTAATTCAGACAGCGGTCTACATTTTCCTTAAAATATCTCACTATAGAATGATTATATATATAATATAATATATATATATGTGTGTGTATATATATATATATATATATATATATATATATATATATATATATTTACAAGCACACACACGTTCTATATTCATACGCATACATATATACATACACAAGTTTGTATGTAGATGTACTTGTCATAAGTGACCAGTCTGTTGAAACTTGTTTGCTCTCTTGCTATGTTATTCCCTTGCATCTATGAAAAAATTGAATAAATTGAAAATTTTACAAGAAAGCTTTTTTTTTTGTTTTTGTTTATGTGAGTCTCATTTTTACTATTTCCCCCCCCCCCCCCCCCTTCATTTTAACCTAGCCAAATCTTCAAAATTTCTTCCACATTTTCAACAAAATACATTTTCAATGTTACCTTTTTAACATCCAAAATTCAATGTGTTAACATGGGTAGGTTGTGTTTTGCAAATTTGGGCATGGCTCTGTGGTAAGAAGCTCGCTTCCCAACCATGTCATTCCGGGTTCAGTCTCACTGAGTGACACATCGAACAAGTGTCTTCTACTCTAACCTCAAACTGATATACATAATATATAACATTATATAATATCTCTCTCTCTCTCTCTCTCTCTCTCTCTCTCTCTATATATATATATATATATATATATATATATATATATATATATATATATATGTATATATATATATATATATATATATATATATATATGTATATATATATATATATATATATATATATATATATGTATATATATATATATATATATATATATATATATAATATAATATAAAACACCAATCCAGGTCAGTGGATTGGGAGAACTATAAAAATATTGGATCTAATGTCTTGTGGTATTTGTTCTAGCTCTTTGCTTTCTGACTTCAAATTGTGCCATGTCTCTCTTGGTTGGTAAACTTAATTTGTTACATGATTTAACATCTTCACTGGTATCTTAGATACCTTTAGTGGCGTCCTCTCTATTGCAAATATTTGCATCAGGACTTTGTAAAGTGTCTTATATATCACCTCCTGACTAAAAGATAAAAAAATACTCTAGTTTAACATAATTTTCTCTTTCTTTTTTTTAATAAAAATGTCTTTATTGATTTAAAATGGAATTTTTTTGTTCATTTCTTTCTTACATATTTTTCCTTGCTATCATGGCTGGTTAGACGAGGCATGGTTTTACAGGAAAATTCCTTTCTTGTCTTTAACACTTACCCGCTTTTTTTCAAGTGAGGGATCTTCTTAAATTCTTTGCCTTTGAAGGTGCAAAGCCTCTGGATGATTTCCTGGCAAGGGAAAGGGCAACTATTAAGTTGCAGTAAAATTTAGGTTCATACCATGACCTGGTTTCTAGTGTCATTGTCTTTTGTGCTGTTTTTATGCCTTTTCTGTCTCCTAATTTGGAATATGTAGGCCTTCAAAAGGGTCAGTTTCATTTCATCTGCCAGTTAGCTTACACTAACTAATCTCTATCTAATTTGCAAAAATTAAAATTAGGGTGGGGGGAAAGAAATCCTTTGTAGGTATATACTTTACCACTAAACAAATGTATATGTTATATATGTGTGTGTGCAGGTGTGACTGTGCAGTAAGAAGCTTGCTTCCCAACCACATGGTTCTGGGTTCAAGTCCCAAAGCCTTTTGAATGGATTTGGTAGACAGAAATTGAAAGAAGCCTGTCGTATATGTATGTATTATGTAAATACCTGTGTTTGTTCTCCCCCATCACCGCTTGACAACAAGTGTTCGTGTATTTTATGTCCCCGTAACTTAGCATTTCAGCAAAGAAACTGATAGAATGAGTACTGTGCTTAAAAAAAATAAGTCCTAGAGTTGATTCATTCCACTAAAATCCTTCAAGATGGTGCTCCAGCATGGCCGCAGTCAAATGACTGAAACAAGTAAAAGCATAAAAGAATATATATATATTTATATATTTATATATATATATATGTGTGTGTGTGTGTACCAGTAGCACATAAAAAGCATGATTTGAATGTTGGGCCTCATGGAGGCAGTGACAGGTGACAGATCTTTGGCAGTATACCATGCTATGTAGACCTGTCAAGCTAAGTAAGACCGTAGTCGTGGCTGAAAAAACGCCCATTACACTCTTGGAGTGGTTGGCATAAGGAAGGGCATCCAGCCATAGAAACTATACCGAATCAGATTGGAACCTGGTGCAGCTCTCCAGCTTACCAGAGGATTACTTTGTATGTTTCTTAGAGTACATATTTATTATTCTTTTACAAGCATAGTTTTGATAGTTGCATCGAAGTTTCCGATGAAGGCAAACCAAGCTGAAACTTCGAAGTCACTATCTCACTGTCAGTACTATTCTCGTAAAAAGAATTACATACATTCATGTTGTACCTTTTCGTTTTCATACAGTTGGCATTAAAAGTTGTGTTGTTTTCAGTAATAGGCTTGGCAAGATTTTTATTTTTATGGTCTGATGTGGAAAAATATTATCTTGGTAGGTTTTGAAAAAAAAAATTAAATGTCACATACACACATACAAGAAGAGACTATTGATTGTGATTAGGAAGTTTTAATTACAACTTGTGAATATATATAATTTGTAAGGCCTCATTGGTATTTATTGTCAATGGTTGAATTTAATATTAATGGAGAGTATGTTAAAATTCATGAAAAATACAAAAGTGAAATTAGAAAATTTGGAGGTTAAAAATCAAAGACAACTTTAATGTCTTCGTTTTTGTAAGACAGAACGTGAAGATGGCAGGGAGAGGGCACACACTTTTTCTTTCACATTCCTTATCTTTCGTTTTATTTTTCTTCTCCCCTTCCTCCTCCTTCGTATGTATATAAATAGTACTAGACAGGCCTACATATCGACTAATTTGAAGTATCTTATATGACATCTTCATTTATCTAGATGGACTTGATTAGCTTTTCTTGAAAACCACTTGAAATTTTTCAAGTTTTCACTTTAATTTTACCTTATTTTAATTTTATTATTATTAAATGCTTCTGCATTGTGTGTATGGAAGAATGATAAGATTCTCTTGATGATAGCAATTTAATATCTAGAATGTAATAAATGTGGTTGTAATGGTTTTATTTCGTTCCACCACACTTACTCTTGGAGTTCAAATCTTACTAAGATGACCTAATAGTAATTATCAGCATCATATTCTTCTGGTTGTTTAAAGCACACAAGGCAGTGCCACCTAAAAGTGCCTGTGCGGTGTCACATAAAAGCGCCTGTGTGGTGCCACGTAAAGGCATTCAAAACACTCTGTAAAATGGTTGGCATTATGAAGAGCATACAGCCATAGAAACCTTGCCAAATCAGACTGGAGTCTGGTGCAGCCCCCCCCCCCCCTTCTGCTTGCCAGTTCTGGTTACACTGTCCGAACCATGCCTGCATGGACAACATGTTAAATGATGATGATGATATTCCTGGTCAGTTTAGAATGGTAGGTTGGTGGTGTTAACACAGTAACTAATGGACAAAAGGCTTTGCCGCATTGTCATATACTTTTTATTTCTGAGTTCAAGTCCACTGAAATTCACTTTGCTATTCATTCTTCTAGTGTCAGTAAGTACAAGTTGAGTTGTAAGTTCAGTTTAATCAGATGTGTCCATAACTCCAAATCTGAGAACTTGGGCTTATTATTAGATGCTTGCTTGTTACTTGATGAGGCTGGAGTCATCCCAGGTTAGTGGTCTCAGTGATGTCCAGATGCATAGAGCCAACCAGGTCCACCAGTGCGTGTTTTCCATTGATGATGGTCCTGTGCCAGCCCCTCTGCATCCTCCAAGGTGACACCGAACTTCTTCAGATCTCCATCAATCATGTCCAGCCATCTGGTGCAGGGTCTACCAAAAGGCCTTTTCCACTCCACAGCTGCTGCATTGAATGAGAGTAAAACTTATTAGATATCTATATGATATCATCAGTTCAACCAGACTGCATTACCATCCTCTGGAAAAAAGTGAAAGTAAATAAATTGACCCTTGGTACACAGGTGCGGGTGTGGCTGTTTAGTTAAGAAGCTTGCTTCCCAAACACTTTGGGGTTCAATCCCACAACACATCACCTTAGGCAAGTGTCTTCTACTATAGCACACAGTCAATCAAGGCATTGTGAGTGGATAAGGTAGACGGTAGCTGAAAGAAGCTCATTGTGTATATGTTTTTTCTGTACCCTTATCTAAATATTCTGTGATGGTTGCAAATGAGCATCATCATACAAATGATGTTCACTTTCAGTCTGCTGTGAAAAACATGTCTAACTACGGGAGAATATAGCAGTGAGGTTGGTGACAGGAAAGGCATCTGTCCATAGAGAATCTGCCCCAACAAATTTCGTTTGACTAATGCAAGTATATTATTATGATAGGCAACCAAAAAAACAATATTCAGATTTTATTTAATTGTTTTTGTGTATGTTTTAATTTGGAATTATGTATATCATTTGTATTTTATTTTGTTTTATTTATTTATCGTGCCTACTAGAATTAGTTTTATTTCCATTAAACCTTTTTTAAGATATATCCTCCATTGGTAGTTTAAATGTTTCCTTAATGTTTGTGAGAGCTGAATTGAAGCTTGAGCTCAGCATAATATTTAAATCATTTTAGATATAATTTTTATTGTTTACTTGTTTCAGTCATTAGAATGTAGGCACTACTTCAAAGGGTTTTAATTGAAGAAATTGACACGTGGTTATGCTGGGCACTGCATCAAAGAGTTTTAGTTGAAGAAATCGATCCTGTGGCTATGCTTGGGCATTGCTTCAAAGAAATCAACCCCCAGTACATATGGTACTTATTCTAAGCTACAAGATAATGTACGATTAATTCAAAACAATTTAAATAAACATTACATTTGATAGCGTCAACTTGATGCTCAAGGGCTAATGAGATTCTGTGCCACTTTCTGAAATTCCACTCACAAGTATTAATTCAGCATGAAGCTATGGCAGAAGAAACTGCTCCAAAGTTCTTTGTCTTGTGATTAAAACCGGAGCCACATAGGTGTGGCTGTGTGGTAAGAAGCTTGTTTCGCAGTCACATGGTTCCAGGTTCTGTCCTACTGTGTGACACCTTGGGCAAGTATCTTCCACTATAGCTTTGGGCTGACCAAAGCTTTGTGAGGGGATTCGGTAGACAGAAACTGAGACTCGTATATATATATATATATATATATATATATATATATGTCTCTATCTGTGTTTGCAGTCCCCCCTCCCCCATAACCACTTGACAACCGGTGTTGGTGTGTTTGACTAAAACCCTTCATGGCACTGCTCCGGCATGGCTGTAGCCAGATGACTTAAGTGAGTAAAGAAAAGCAAACTTCTTAACCACTTAGTTTGAATCTCCATAGATGAAGAATTGATGATGGTCAGTCAATCTGTCTTTATTTCTAGTACTCAGAAAGATGGATCCTAATGACCCTTTCCAAGTGGTATAGATTCATAGTGCTGGTTTCCATGGTGCATATACCCCCCCCCCCCCCCATTGGATGGGATGCTGGTCTGCCGTAGGATTACTTTTGCCAGCTGGGTGTGGGCTGGAATTATGTGAAATGAAGTGTTCTGGTCAAAAGCACAACATGCTGCCAGGTACAGGAATCAACACTTCAGTCTTACAATCATGAGTCCAATACCCTAACCGCTAAACTACGCACCTCTATGATCGATTCTAATGCTAAGGGGTTAATGACGGCTGTGATCAATTGGACTACAACAGTGGGCGTTTGAGCAATGTGTACGCTAAACAATCCTTCAGCAGTAAAGATACATTCATTTGGGTCTTAGGCTTCCTAATCAACAATTCAGGTTACAAGTTACACAGTTCAGAGGCCACCACCCACTCAGATAAAACCACAATCCTGCTCCCACTGAAAACACAATACTGATAAATAATATGTCAGTAGTCCAGAGATTTAATCTTCAGATTATGGCTGAAAAACAACTAATCCTTCCAGTTACTGGTTTCACTTGCAGAAGTATGTGTGTGACATATCTAGCTGTTGTAGTAGTGGTAATAGTAATATTTAGTCCTTAGTTCAAATCTTATTACAGTGTAATCAACCAGTCACCCCACATTTTAACCTCATAGCCATTTTCCCTGAATATATTATCATCATCATCATCTGATGTCTCTCTTCCATACTGATATGTGTGTGTTTATGCATATATAATATTGTGGGTATCTTCTTTTCTCTCTCTCTCTCTCTCTATCTCTCTATCTCTCTATCTCTCTCTCTCTCTCTCTCCTCTCTCTGTGTATGTATCTATATACTGGTATATGTGTATGTATGCATGTTTGTGTGTATATATATATAATACATATACTGATATATGCGTGAGGGTGTATGTGTAAGTATATATGTAAATGTGTGTGTATATATGTGTGTGTGTGTAAGTATATATTTGTGCGCATGCATGTATATATATATGCTTAAACATTGTGGCAGATTTATTACTTTTATATATGATAAAGAAACCATTTACCATCGCCATCATCATCATCATCATCACCATGTCTGATCATTGTCATTATTGTTAATAAAAGAAATCCTTATTACTTTCATATGGTGGTGGCACAATAAATTTTGTGTTGCGCAGTAGTAAATTGTTGCTACATTATAGTTCGAAATATTTCAAATATTAATGCTGTTTTCAAGTACCTGCTTGGTGTTTCTCCTTTATCCTAGCACATTCTCTAAGTAAAAGCAATCACACATCTAAATATATTAAATTTTTTTTTTTTGCTTTTTGTTTTTATATTTTTTACTTAAGTTTCAATTTCGAATAAATATATATATATATTTGTGTGTATATGCATATATATATATATATATATATATATATATATATATATATATATATATATATATATATATATATACACATACACACACACACACACACACACACACATTTACATATATATGCATATACACATTTACATATATATATACATTTACATATATATATATATGTAAATGTGTATATGCATATATATGTAAATGTGTGTGTGTGTGTATGTGTATATATATATATATATATATATATATATATATACACGCACACAGAATTGCACTTGTTTCCAGCAACAATCCTCTCCAACATGAGTAATAAGTAAATAATAATAATAATTTTAAAATTATGATGATGATTAACAATAATAATACTACTAATAATAAAATCAGTAAATGCCTATAGAAATAAAACTACCCATAAATAGCTGAATAATTTATGTATAGCTGTAGTTACATTGTAAACTGGAAATAGGAAGCAACATTTTCATCCTTTCCATTAGATTACATTAACCGCATTAATATACTTAGATTCTGTTGAGATTTTACTTTTTCTTTTTATTTTAACCTTATTTTATATTTCATGGTATAAGTTTTAGCTTAGAATTTGCAATGAGTTGTTAAGAATTGATAATTAGATGATACCAGCCATGCCTTAGTGATTTATTAATATTTTCCAGCTTATTGCTGCCACTCTGGTATTATTCCTCGAGACGATTTCTGCTTCTGCTCGTGTTAGTGTTGGTGTTAGCGGTGACAGTGTGTGAATTAGGCAAAAAGTAATCAGGATAGAATCATGATAATTCACTCACTCAAGTCTAGTATTTAGGAAGGTCACATGCAGTCAGTTCATATGAAAGAATGGAAGAAAAAAAAAAATTGTAGGTGTTCTATTGAGAAATGTAAGGGGATGATGGTTGAAGTAGGTTGGTAATCAACACATTATGTGTGTTAATTTCTAATGGGGCTGCATGGTTACTTCAAAATACTTTGGCATGTTCCACTAATCTGTCTGGCTTACAGAGGTGAATCTTCCGTGTCTGCTAAATGAAGACTCTCATTTGATTCCCAGAGGAGTTCTTGTTACTTTCGCTTATGTTGCTGACCAAATTATTTATGGCTTTTTAACTCTACCATCACCAGGCACTGTTGAAGCAGAATGTATTTCTAGTTATGGTGTTGAAATAGCAACTCCAGAATCTTTTAATTCAAATTTACTGCAGATATTTCTTTGTAAATTGGACTGTGAACTTAATTCTAAACATTCCTAGTTCGTTGAGCATTGATATCAGAGCATCTAGACATATTAGTTAAGATGACCAAAAACAAAAGATTTTTGTGTTGATGGGTTAACACCATGAAATTAGTGCTAAAATTAGTACTACTTTTTCCTTAGCCACTTGGAGCTTAGAAGGTACTTGTTCTTACTTACTTACATTCATGTTTGACTGTTACACTGCTTGTCAATTTTGCATTTACTATTTTAGTGTCCTTGGCCCAACATCATTTCTGGGCATTGTAAGTTCACATAAGGGTAGCAAATGTCAAGACTGCATTAGGGGTTGGGGCCTTGGATGTCTAAGCAAGTTAGCATTAAGTAAAATTTTTGAACCATGTTCAGTGCTTAACAAATCACATTCTCAGAAAAGTGACAGATGATGCACCAAGGTCCAGTATGATTTAGTTACCTAAGCTCTTGTCTTCTTTTGTAATTGCTATAAAAAAAATTATCACAGGGACACTAGTTCATGCAACTATCTCAAAAGTAGCTAATGCTGGACTGCAATTAAACATTGCATGAAAAATAATTTCAGTCATTGTGCTGTTCATTTTTGAAGGGCTAGAGAAAATAGTACCTTGTTTCAAAACAGATGGGGGTTGGTGACAGAAATAGCATCTGACCATAGAAAATCTTTCTCAAAAAATTTTGTCTGAGAAAAATGGATATTAGAATGATGATGATGTATAAAACTCACTGGCTAGAGCTCAAATCTTGTATATCTCCTGATTATTGAACCGTCAGCCTATAAAGTGTTTGCCTTGGTGTTGGTACCAGATAAAAACCATTCAGTACACATTGTTGGTGTTAGGAAGGGCTTCCAGCTGTAGAAACCATGTCAAGACAGACAATGAAATCTGGTGCAGCTAGTCAAACTGTCCAACCCATGCCAGCATGGAAAATGGATGTTAAAAGATGATGATGATATGAACATAGTTGTAAGGCGGCGAGCTAGCAGAAATTTTACCACACCGAGCAAAATGCTAGGTGGTATTTCGTCTGTCTTTACATC
Organism: Octopus bimaculoides; assembly: GCF_046866305.1. Lineage (NCBI taxonomy): Eukaryota > Metazoa > Mollusca > Cephalopoda > Octopoda > Octopodidae > Octopus > Octopus bimaculoides. Next base: position 75,953,973 of record NC_142937.1, on the reverse strand, counting down.
CTGAGTTCAAATTCCACCATCGACTTTGCCTTTCATCCTTTCGGAGTCAATAAATTAAGTACCAGTTGCCCACTGGGGTCAATCTAATCAACTGGCCCCATCCCCAAAAGTTTCGGGCCTTGTGCCTAGAGTAGAAAAGGATATGAACATAGTTGTATTATATGTATTTATTAAGAAGAGGAATAATTTCTTTAAATATCTCTCTCTATATATATAAACAATAGAAACAAACAGATGACTTTGTTTATTTGCATTGTTTTAAATGCATTACACCTCACCTTGTTCTAACTCTCCATTTATTTCATTGAATACCTCTGCCATATACTCTTTCAGAATCTGATTCTATTTACTTATTTATTTTATTGACTTTACATTTGTTTTACTGCGTCAGCATGGCTGTGATGGTGGTGTAAATTTGGTCTTTCTGTCTTTATTTAATATTCACAATACATATAAAAATATTTATGTTCCTAATGCTGACAATATCAGAATCTCTGATTTGGAAAGTTGTGCATACAATAACCACTAAACTGCAGCTGCCATGCTCTACTGAGGTGAGTGGTATTTGTTGCTTAACCCTGGGTCAGTCCTGATCTGACAGACCTATGTTCGAAGGTGCTCCAGCTTTGAGCACTACTAGGGTGCATTAACAAGGCATTTAATCATAGTTCAACATGTATTAGTCATCTCTTCTCTCACTTCTCTCCCTCTCGATCAATCAGCACCTTGAATATTTGTCTCTTTCTCAATTTTTTTTGCCCTCTTTGTGTGACTACAAGTTCTTTCCTGAACACCACATCTGCAGAATCTAACTTTAACCCTTTAGCATTTAAACTGGCCATATCCTGTCTAAATATTCTGCATGCTTTATGTTCAAACTGGCCAAATTTTGCTTCTCATATCTACCCTGAAATGTCATTTTAAACAAAAATTCACATCACTGCAATCTCAAGGCTAAAAAAAATAAAGGTAAATACCCCCTTCAGTCATCATGAATGACCCTGGGATTGCACAAGTCCAAGCAAGGTTGTTTCTTTCTGGAAGGAAGGTCAGCAGTCACCCATGCATACCAGCCTCCTTTCTCCATGCCACTGATGTTATCCAAGGGAAAGACAAAGGCCAATACAGCTTGGCACCAGTGATGTCACAACTCATTTCTACAGCTGAGTGAACTCGAGCTACATGAAATAAAGAGTCTTGCTCAAGAACACAGCTCACAATCTGGTCCAAGAGTCAAATTCACTACTCCATGATTGTCAGCCTGGTTCTCTAACCACTGAGCCATGCACCTTTACTGTAATACTTATTTATTCACATTTTTTAGATTGACATTGTAGGGTAGGTGTGAAAGGCTGGATCTAGTCAGATTGAACATAAAACTGGTTGAATATTTTGGGCTGGTTTTAAATACTATTATTGGCTGAAAACAATATGGTCTTAATTTCAGATCTTATGCTATGACTCCTGTGTTGTACTTGTGAACAAAATAACTTGCGCTACTAAAGCTTAGCTTGCTTGACTTCGATGACAAAATTCTAGTTCATTTCTTCATTGAAAATACATTCAACAACAAAAATAAGCATTCCTTCTTCTGTGATAGCATTAAAAATTGATGAAAAAAGAAAGAGAAAGATAAAAATTTTGGAGTAACCTAAATCCTATTTCTTAGTTGAGAATTTGGTTCCTGTGGAAATGTGTCAGAAATTGTTTGTTAACTTCATTTTCAATTACTATAATGATGCATTGGTAATTAAGAAATAAAGGCTCCGATTATTTTAAACTAGGTTTAGTTGAAAAGTAACACAAATGTGATTGATGCTCTGCTGCGGTACTTGGATTGGCCAATTAGTCTCTGTTGCCATCTATGTGGGGAGAGGGGGGTATTTAAAAAAAAATTTTTGCTACTATTTCATATACCTCTCATTTTATTATATTTTTTTTTCCTTCTCTTGCTCACTTTCTCTGTAATCTATCACTCCTAAATTTCTTCTCCTTCCTCTTGAGACTCCTTGCCCTCTTCTTCCTTGTCATCCTTGATGGCCCGCTATCTGAAACTAACTCACCTACCTATTCACCCCCGCCTTCTGCACTGGTTTGGTTATAATAGTCGTGAATGGAGTAATATTAGGAAAAATTTGATTAAATGAACGAATAAAAAAAAAGAAATACATAAATAACAAAAAAAAAAGCCATATTAAGTGCGAAATGCACAGATTGTCAATATAGTTTACTGGTGAAAATACTTATTAGATTTTATTCAATAAAATATCTCAGTACTATATATAAATAAGTATATATGTATTTTTGTGTGTGTGTATATATACATATTCATGCACACATATATACACACACATGTGCATATATATATTTGCCTCTCTATGTTTGTATATTACCACATGCACACACATATCTATATATACACATACACACACTCACATATATACATAAATCTCTTCCTTTTTCTGAGATTTTTTTTCTGGTTCCAACAAAATATTTTTTTGTCTTTTGATTTTTTTTTGTTATTGAAAAATGTTGACAAAATTGGATTGCTTGAAAATTATGAAATATGATTTTAAAATTTTTTTATTTATTTGCTACTTGGCTGCCAATTAGACTTCATTAAACATACTTTGATTTACGCTCAAGATACAGACTTTTTATTTTTCATTTTTTTTTTATATGACACTCTCACACATGCACAGTCTTAGGCACACACACACACAAGCTGCTACATAATTCTATTTTGAAATACGAGAACACACACACACACACACACACACACACACACACACACACGCCTGCACATCATCATTATTCGTACACCTAAACTGATAACTAATCCATTTGTTTTAAAATAATATCTGCTACAAGTCATCTCTCTCTTGCATGACATGCCAAGAATCAGGTGAGGTGGGGAGGACCCCCCACCATCACCGAAAAAAATGACAAAACCTTACTGGTTGCAAGTGTATTTAGGAACCGGCAAGACTGTTCTTTCCCTTTTTTTAAATTTTGTTTTATGGGTACTTGTAGAATTAGCTTCTGGTTATGAAACATCTCTTTCTGGTATTTTTTGCATAAATGTGTTTCTTTTTTCTCTCTTCATTCCCCTAATCTTTTTACATGTGCATTTGTTAATGTATACACACACAAACACACATGCGCATACACACATGAGTCTGTATAGTATATACACAAATGTAAGTTTATACTATTAGGTGTGTGTGTGTATATGTAGCACTTGTTATTTTTCATTTACCATATTTTTATGCCTTTTTATCTTGGTTGACCCTTGACAACAAGCTTACTCGAATTTGCTGTCATAATAAATCCATTCCACACCATAACAACAACAACAATAATAATAATAAGTACTTCTGTAGTCATATAATTTAGTTTGATTGACATATCTGTTATTCCACAGAAATTTCATTTCTCAAAACATAACAGTCTCCCTTGTATGTCTTTGAAGAAAAAAAGAAAGATTTCTGCAAAGAGAACAAAGCAACAGAATAGATATAATTCTCTGGATATCCACTTGAGTGAACTTGAATGTTCATTTGGACAGGAAAGCCTTCTCTAAATTGGGAAGGCTTGGGTGGGTGGATGAGTGGGGTGGCTGTGACTCCCCCACGCACGCTGCATTTTCTTTTTCTTTTCTTTTTTTCTGACTTCCTAAAGAAAGAATAATGTGGTGGCTGTTTTCTGTTGTCAGTGCTTCTGCTGGTGTCTTTATTCCGGTGATGTTTTGTTTTTTGTTGTTGGCTGTTATTTTGACTGACGGCATGTTAGTTCAATTACAATCTGTGCTCTACTTATAAATGACAAGATAAGTTTTGAACCTTAGGGAACTATCTGGCTTACTATCCATCCATACTTGACTTCAACAGTCTCTTTTGTATTCTGTATATTGGATGAATGATATCGTCTTTCTTTTCTTGCAAGTGGGCAACTTATTAGCAATGTCTTCAAAGAAAGAATATATATATATATATATATATATATATATATATATATATATATGTGTGTGTGTGTGTGTGTGTGTGTATCTATATATATATATATATATATATATATATATATCATCATCATCATCGTTGCTTAACATCTGTCTTCTATGTATGCATGGATAGGACAGTTGATAGGAGCTGGCCAGGTAGAAGACTATCCCAGGCTACTGTCTGTTTTAACAGTTTTTACAGCTGGATGCTCTTCCTAACACCAACCATGCTACAGTGTGGACTCACTGCTTTTTACGTTTCACTAGCACATGTGAGGTTAGTTTTGGCATGGATTTTTTTACCACAGGATATGCTTCCAAATGCCAACCACTTTAGCAGTGTGGACTGGATGATTTTTACGCTGGTCACATTCAAATGATGCAACCTTGCTGGTTAGGTGGACAGGCCAACACTTCCCACTAACCAAGATGGAGATGGAGACTACTAAAGCAATGTTAAGTGAAGTATTTTGCTGAAGAACACAATGCATCCCATACTACCCTTCCCTCAGTTCAGAAATTGAAACTAAAATCTAGCGGTTGTGAGTGCAACAGCCTAACCACTTGGCCACACACACAAATTAAAAATTTTTTTTTTTTTGTTTGCTAAATTTTACTTCAAACATGCCAAAAATATACTCTATACCTTTCCCCATTGTTATATTTATATATATTTAGGGTAGCATAGGTTTGATGTGCCTGCAAATTTGTTACATTTTCATATCATGGTGGCTTGAATTTTCATATCAGAAATTTGCCTGTCAACCATGTGGTTTTAGGTTCAATCTAAATGCATGACACCTTCAGATGTCTTCTACTATATACAGCTCTCTAGGTCAACCTGGCTCTGGTGACAAAATTGTCTGTTGGAGAAGCTGTTGCGGTTCTTGTTTACACTGGCCCTAGTTTACTGTTGCGGTTATTTACACTGGCCCTAGTTTACTTAGCTTGCCCGTTCTGATGGTACTGGATCACCTGGGAGAAGTTACCTTCAAATAAATAGACAAACTGGAATCTCATCAGCTCTGTTTTCTACTTCATTCCGTAAAGCTAAAACTTGAGCACTTTTACTTCCCCACTTTCCCTGTCCTGTTTCGGGAAATATTTATGTTTTTATTATTTCTGAGTAAGGTTTACACCCTGCTAGGATTCATTATGTTTTTTTCTTTTGTTGTTGTGTACTACTACTGATTGACATGGTCAGACTGACATATAATCAAAGAGAGTCCAGGTGTGACTATCCTTTTTTTGTTGAGGGAGATTTGATTGCTGTTTTGCAAGTGGTGTGACCACAAGTTTCTGCATTGATTCTATTATTAAAATTACTGGTGTGCTCCAAATCACTGAAGTTTCTTTCATCAGATGACCTTCAATGAATCTCTTGTTCTAAATTAGAATCTACTAACTACTGCTTTTTTTTTCCCCCTTTTCTCTTTACACAGGTCAAAAGAAGACAACAAAGAGACTGAAGAGCGAAAGAGAACCTTCTCTGACCGACAAAAATCCTTGGAAGAGAAGAAAGCTCAGCAGCTGAAAGAGGAAGCTGAGAGAAACAAAGTTGAAGAAGAGAGGCGAATCAAAAGAGAGGCAAAACGAAAAGAAAAGAAGGATCGTGAAAGACGAGAGTCTATGCAGTTTCAAAAAATTGAGGAACAGAGAAATGAAGTCAGTTACTATGGACCTAACTTTTCAGTACATCCTGCATTAACTAGTAAGAATATTAATTTTTGTTTTGTGTTTTTTTTTTGTTTTTTTTTAAATCTTGTTGTTGACCTGCAAATCCAAGCATGGGCCACCTTTGCTGCATCAGACATGACTCGTTATCAAACAGGTCAAACTACTAAAAAAAAAATCAAGGTAATCTTTCATTAGGTGTGTCATTCAGAAAGACTTGCAAGTTGCAGTTTTGTCTGTACTAGTCGACCCTGGCTCAGCAAACCTTTATTTTATTTAAGGCAGAAGAGTGTAATTTAAAGGACCTTTGGCTGCTGCTTCTTGCAGGTTATGTGACTGCTTGTGGATTGATGTAAAAGAAATGAAAAGCGTTCCTGAAGCTGCTAAAAAAACTATATGGCTTCTATCATATCTTATCAATGTCGCTGTCTAAAAGGTAGTTACATTATTGATAATATTTGATAATGGTTTCACATTTTGGCTCATGGGCCAGCAAAAGTAAAGTCCTGCTGACTCATAAGGGTCGGTTTCCCAGTTTCATGGCATATAAATTCCTCACCTGGACAAGATGCCTGTCTGTCACAGGATTACTCATTTTTTCCTGCTGAGTGGACAGGAGCAACATGAAATGAAGTGCTTTGCTTGAGAACACAGTGCGTCGCCCAGTCCAGGAATACATAGAGGCACTTTGTCCATCTTTATGTTCTGAGTTCAAATTCTGCCAAAGTCAACTTTGCTTTTCATCTGTTCAGGGTTGATAAAATAAATTAAGCACCTGTTGAGCACTTGGGCTGATCTAATCGACCTATTCCTTCTCTGGAGTTGCTGGCCTTGAGTCAAAACTTCAAAGTGCTATTATTATTATTATTATTATTATTATTATTATCATCATCATCAGCAGCAGCAGCAGCAGCAGCTGCTGCTGCTGGCAGAATTGTTAACCATACTGTAGAAAATGCTTAACAGCATTTCGTCCATCTTTTATGTTCTGATGTCAAATTCTACCAAGGTTGATTCTGCCTTTCATCCTCTCAGGGCTGATAAAATAAGTACCAGTTATGGACTGAGGGTCAGTGTAATTGACTTACACCCTCCCACCAACTTGTTGGCCCTTGTGTTCTGAGTTCAAATTCAGCCCAGGTTGACTTTGCTCTTCATCCTTTCGGAGTTTAAAAATTAAGTATCTGTGAAACACTGGGGTCAATGTAATTGACTATCCCCCTCCCCACAAATCTGAGGGGGGATAGTCCGGCTGTAGAAACTTTGCCAGATCAGATTGGAGCCTGGTGCAGCCATTTGGCTTACCAGTCCCCAGTCAAACTGTCCAACCCATGCCAGCATGGAAAGCAGATTTTAAACGATGACGATGATGAATCTAATTACTTTTTAGACACTGATATTAATAAGACGAAAAAATAGATGCTGGATAGTTTTCTAGCAGCTTCAGCAATGCTTTTTAATTTTCTTTTTAAATTGGTGGTGGTGTTGGAAAATGTTAGAAAAAGATGGAAAATTGCTTGTTTTTTTTTTTTTCATTTTCTCTTTATTAGAAAGAGAAGGAAAATGAAGAATTCTCTATTGTTGTCAAATCAAATATACATTTGTTATTACCTTTGTAGAGGTGGGTGGGTTACTCTAGTTGATTACATTTTATTACTTCCCTACAGCTTGGATATACATTGGTCCTCTTACACTTCTTTCAAGGCAAGGAAACATTGATATTGTTCTTTAGCATCAAGTTAGCCCTGATCAAAGCAAACCTGTGATTGAAGGCATCCCTGCCATGACTGTCCCATTTTAAGATAGTGTATCTTGGATCTCGTTATCCAGTTTGTCACCTTTTTTTGTTTTATGTTGGTGTATATGTATATGTGTGTGTGTCTTGAGGAAGATTTAGCTTCTGTTTCGTGGTTGAGCAACTGTTGGCCTGTTTAGCATATTGTTTAGGCCCATGCCAGCCCTGATCTTGATTGATCTATAGATTATCCTCTGCTTTTGTGTGTGTGTATTTGACTGCTATTCCAAGCAGGTTAGGTAACCGCCTTAAGACTACCCATTGCTTTATTTCATAATAAAATATTCTTTACCTGAATACCATAGTGTAAGACATAAGCTCTGGATCAGCTATGACTGTAAGCTAGTTTCAGTTCTTAGTTGCAACCATTTCTCTTTAGATACATCAATAAAGCTATAGACAAAGGAATCACCACTATAACATCTCATCATATCTATGTATAATGTAAAAGTTGTTATTCCACATGGACAAAAGTTTAATATTTCATTGAGTAACATCATGGTAGAAATATTGTTATATTTTGGGATGGTCTTTTTATTATTGTTCTTATTTTATCTTATGTCCTTTGTCTGGAAATCTTTTGTCACACGTCTGTGACCTCTTCAGTGGCCCTTTCCATCCACGTGTCCTACTCCGCCCAGTCCATTTGGCAAAAACAGAAAGAAAAAATAAATCGTCCCAAAATATAGCAATACCTGTTTCAACGTAGAATTTCACATCAAGAATCTTGCTAAGCAATTTCATAAATGTAACAATAGTAGTAGAAATGTTTAGCTCAATAATTAATGAATGAAACTAAATGACAGTTATTCAGTTTCATTCCTTCCCTTCAAATTTATTGTGGATCCTCCTGAGTTTGGTCAGTTAGATTAATACCTATATTGTGCTGGTTATTGATTCAACATGGAGCGTACTCTCACCCATTCGAAAAGGCGAACGCTTTTGTGTTTTGTTTATTATTCTTTTGCTTGTTTCTGTCATTTGACTGCAGTCATGCTGGTGCACCGCCTTGAAGGATTTTAGTCGAACAAATCAACCCCAGGGCTTAGTTTTTTTTAAACCTAGTACTTATTCTATTGGTCTCTTTTGCTAAACTGCTAAGTTAAGGAGGGCGTAAACACACCATCACTGGTTGTCAAGCAGTGTTGGGGGGACAAACATAGACACAGAGATACACATAAATACGTGCACATTATATATATATGTGTATATTACAGGCTTCTTTCAGTTTCCGTTTACACTCATAAGGCTTTGGTTAGCCTGAGGCTATAGTAAAAGACACTTGCCCGAGGTACTACACAATGGGACTGAACCCGGAACCATGTGGTTGGGAAGCAAGCTTTTTACCACACAGTCATGTCTGCACCTATAAAGGAAGAAAGAAAAACAAATCTTTCATGATTATATTTACAACTAACAAATGGTTAAATGATATTTATTGTAACATTCGGATGGGAGTAGTTTGAGACTATATGAATTGCCTTCTTGAATTTTGAAACCACATTGCACCATCAGTACTTCAAATTTAACAGCTTCTGTCTATGCGATGCAGTTAAAAAAAAAATGTTTTTGCTTGTGTTGCATTTTTTGGTTCAATTTCCACAGCTGAATGCCCTCCATAACATCACCCACCTATCATTTTATACAGTATATGGGTGAATGGGTGGGTGCATTTTATCATGGCACCAGCTCTAGATGTGGTTTTGTTATTTACAAACTAAAGGATCCCTTCAATCTTTGTATAGCTGGGTTCTGTTTTTACCACTAACCATTTTACTGAGTGAAATGAATGCATCCTATCACATTCACCCAAGAAAGCTTTCATCTCATTTTCATTTGTATCATACCATCTTCTGTCAGCAAGGGAATAATGACGTTCAATACATTTTATGGTGTGTGTACATTTTGTAAATATGTTTGGAAAAGTATTTTTTTAAAAATTTGGATGTCTAATCTCTCTCTAATTTTGGCACATGTCCTGGTGTTGACCCTGAAAGCTTCAGGGAAATTTACAGCATGTGTTATTTTCTATACTGTTTGTACTCTTCCTTTTCATAACTGACACCAGAATTCTATGTCCATGTTGTTTACACTAAAATTGAAACCTTTTCTCTAATTATTTGCTACATTCTGAGAGAGGGGAAACTTTTAAATTTGTTGTTGGAACTGGCTTGTGTCAATCAAGTTGTGAAAAATGTACAAGTAAAGAAACCACTGTAGCTAGCTATTATGTGCTAAAATTGTATGCCAAAAGTTAATAATGCCAATTGTAAAATGTTTTTCAATTGGCCACTATAAGAAATTTCCATAGCAACTAAATATATAAACCAATAAAATACAAGTTTTATAAGGGAATGTCTATAATCACAAGATATTTCATGATTGTCTGTAGGCAGGTAGTTTTCTTGCTGCAGATATCTCGTGACAAATTAAAATGGCAAAGTGCCAAATAACAAGATATCTTGTCATTTGAGGTTAGGGCAGTGGTGTTGCCGAAATAGTTGTGCATTTAATGAAATGCCTTGAAGGTGACAGGAACATTAGGCTTAAAAAAGAAAAAAAATGCCTAAATGCCATTTAGAATCTCTCTCTTGGAGTTTAATTCCTACTGGAGTTAACTTGGTCTTTTATTTATTCAATGTTGATACAATAATACCAACCATGTTTTGGGGTTGATTCTATCAGTTCTACACCCTACCACCACCACCATATGTTAGAAAATGCAATTAAAAACAGCAAGCTGGAACATTTTGATTTTTTTCAGCTTCTGAGGTTAAATTCCAGTTTGATTATCTTGGCTTTTCATGCTTCTGGGAGCAATAAAACAGTACTAAGTTGGAATCAGTTGAATCAACTCGTGCTTGCCAAGAATTGGCATCATGCCTAGGTGAAAACCATTATAATTAAGGCAGCAATCTGGCTGAATTGTTAACACACCGGACAAAATGCCTAGCAGCATTTCATCTGTCTTTGTGTTCTGAGTTCAAATTTCGCTGAAGTTGATAAAAATAAGTACTAGTTGAACACTGGGGTCAATGTAGCTGACTTAGCTCCTTCCCCTGAACTTGCTGGCCTTGTACCAAAATTTGAAATCATTATTATTTATTCTTTATCTCAGGGTTTTGTTGTAACTCCTGGAGTCTTTGCCTGTGTAGCAGGCTTGCTGCCTGCAGCCTACACTACCATGCTATCTGTTCTTTTCAACTGACCTGATTATTCTGGTCCGTGCCAAGGAGGCAAACCTTTTGTAACAATTGTACTGAGCACTCTAGTTCGATTTTCTTTATATTCCTCTTGATGCTTTCTGATACTGTCACCAAGGACCCTACAATAATTGGCACTATCTTCACCTTCTTCATTTTCCATAGACTATTATTATTATTATTATTATTATTATTATTATTATTATTATTATCATCATCATTATTATTATTATGAATGAGAGAGAGAGAGCAGTGCATTCTATCAGTGACACTGGGGTACAAATATACGAAACCCAGTATACCCATCATGACTATCTGTCTGATAAGGTTACACTAGGCACATGCATCACAACCATATGTGTGTGATATGGTGATCTCATAACAAGATTAACAGTGCATGACCTTGAAGGTGAGGTCCAGTTAGAATTTTTTTCAAGTCGAGTAGCCCATCCTGCTCAAAAGGTCCCTGAATGAGGGTTGTTTAAGAATGATGAATGAAACACCCGTGTTTCCAGAGATGAATTATTGAAGCCCTCTTAACACATGGCTATAATGCTCCCCCACTACTTCTGCTTGAGATCAGAGATGCACATATCATCAGCCACTAAGGGACATGCTCAACTGGTTTAAGGTCAAACAACTGACAAGCAAGTCTGTAGTATTGAGCAGAATATTTGCTGTAGCCCATCTTTTTATACCAAGACAAAATCAATGTACATGATAACACTTCCAATCAATTAAGACCAGAAGCCATGAGAGCTACTGCCTGGTACTGTATTATTATTATTATTATAGATACCAGTTAAACACTGGGATTGTTTAAACTGACTGCATTCCTTCCAGGATTTGAAGTTTATTTCTGAAGTGAAAAAAATGTCAGCATCATCAGTGGCAGCTGTGTTATTGTTGCAGTTGACAGGCTTCATAGTGTAGCATCTGTGTGTGTGTAAGTAGTGTAGCATATATGTGTGTGTAAGTAGTGTAGCATATATGTGTGTGTGTGTGTAAGTATATGTGCTGCAAATAGAATTAGCCGAGTTGCTTAACAAGCCCTATTCTTATGTAAATACATGCTCACATGCCGTATAGAAAGTACATTGTACATTGTAACCCCTGCCAGTTACCATTCCTCAAAAAAAAAAAAAAAAAAATGGAAAGGAAGAAAGCAGGATTTAATCTGACTAGAAGTTAGCATTTATTTATTCATTCATTCTAGTTTCTCCATAAAATATCTACTTTGATTTCCATATGCACCTTCTAAGTGTTATGATGGAGGTAGTGTTGTGGCGAGTGTTGATACATTTGTGTGCATGCAGTTGTACATACATACATCTGCACATTTGTGTGTGCGCTTGTTATTTCCTTAATATTCTGTATTTTTAGAGCATTTTTATCTCTGACATGATTTGGCTAATGTGTGTGCACACGCACACATGTATGTATGCATGCACATATCTACATCGGTGCATATGTAATGTGTATAGATTTAAATACATCTTTCTCCTTGCTTCTTTCATTGTGCATCTCCTTAGAAAATGTGTCAATGTGCATTGCAGTCAGTCCGAATCGCAGGTTGTCGCTATCTTTATTTGTTATTACTATTTATTACTACTTCATGTTGACAAGTTCTTCACCGAATGTATTGATGAATTTCCATGACCGATGTGGCCTTCTAATGGTGTCAGATGTGTTCGCATTCAGGTGCTCAGATTGAAAATGTAAGGTCATGCATTTCAGATTGACAGCTGCAGGAGGGGCAGAGAAAAAAAATGTCTATATAGCTTTTACATATGGGTTGGTTGGCTGATTGGCTGGTTGGCAAGTTAACAAATAGCTCAGCTGGAGAAAATGTCTTGTTGGTTGGCTTTGGTATTGAAAGAACTGGCTTGAGAAATGGTTCAGCCAGCCAGCCAGCCATAGCACTCTGCGAGAAACCTCGTTCTGTCAATGCCACTGTAAAAGTGGCCACCAACATCAGTAGTTCACCTCTATAACATTTACGTATTGCCAAGCTGTCAACTTAAGCTGGCTTTCATATACGCACACACAGATATGATGTGTGTATATAATGTGTATGCGTGTGTGTGTGTGTGTTCTGCTTTCTCTGCGTTGGTCCATTGCCCTCTCGCCATTTTTTATGATTTGGTTCTTCACAAACCTCCTCTACTTATCAAAAAATAATTGAGTAGTTTTCAAACACCATAGAATATAACTCACTGCATGTAATGCATTTTCTTTGCAGGGTTTTATTTTATTTTATTTCATATTCAGTAAAAGTATTCTTGTTGTTAGCTCCCTTTCTCATTCTTGGTTTCCCTATATTCTCTTTCTTTTTTTTTTTTTCTTTTGAAAAAAACTGTTCTGATGCAGCTATCTTTGCTTCTATAATACATAAATATCTCATCTTAAAGTGATCATATTTAGATTAACCCTTTAGCATTCAAGCCAGATATGACCTCTCACATTTACCCTACAATGTCATTCTAAAAATACACACTAACATCAAAATTTTGAAGCTGTCTGATAATGAATGATTAATTCAAAACAATGTGAATAAAATAAGCATTACTTTCGTCAATACTATGAATGCTAATGGGTTAAAACTTTGCCTTATAATTTTTCTTTAAGAAGCCTGACTGTTTCATTTAATTTCATTTCAAATACTTATTTAGCCCTCTTGGCACCAAAGCACCCAAAACCATCCTCAGTTGCATGATACCAACTTCAACAGAAATATAGTAACAAAAGGGTTATTGTGGCAAAGCGAGTTATTTTACTTGAACTCTTCCCAAGTCTTAAATTATTTTCAAAAAAATAGAAAAGAACAATAATAATAATAATAATAAATTAACTAGCAGTATGTATAGAAATTCCATGGTTATTTTGAAAATGGTGTGATGAAATTGTATATTTTTATGCAACGTTTGATTCTTGAGATGTAAAAATCCACATAGACCGTATTGAAGGGGCAATCTCTGCCTGCCTGCCTACATACTGTCCGTTTCTCCTTGAACTAACCATTTAACAGTGTCTTATTGTGATAACTACTATGTTACCCCTATCTCAAGTTCACTTCACTCTCACTCTCCCCCTCTTTTTCTCTCTCACGCTTCACCTTACTCTTCAGCTCATAATGTGACAGTGTAACACATTTGACCCAAGAAAAACGTCTCTCTCTTTTTCTCTCAGTGCTATTTCTCTGCCCCAGGATAATGGTGGGTTAATTTCTAACTGAAATTGTCATTAATTAATTTAATACAACATAAATTATAATGACCCCTTATTTTGTTTTGTTTTTAGATTATCTTTTTTAATGCCTCCATGTGTAGGGATGTTTTATCTGTTGAAGTTGTGGTTCTTATTGCTAAATGATATGTATCCCTTTTTTTACCACTAACAAACTACTCGTCTATGAATTTAGTAGTCGAAACTTTTCACCCAGCCCAACTCAGAAGAAGGATAGTTAAGCACTTCACATGGAAATGCAAAAGTGAAATGATTCTCATTAACATCTATCATCATCATCATCATCATCATATTTGACTTTTATACACTACTACTAGATTACCCATGACCTGTTAGGTCACAAGGAAAGTCGGAGTTTCCCAGCAACGGAGTGTTGTTTTGTGGGGGGTTTTTTTCTTTCCCAAGTTATTTTGCATGCTTTCAACGTATGTAACATCGAAATCACACATAAGTGGCTCCTTTCCCCAGAAAAGGAAAGATTTGACTGTTATGCCCTCAAAAAATACCTATGGAAAAGATTATTTCACACCAAGGTTACAAACGGGTCTTCACGAAATATTTATGCCAAAAAAATTTTTGTAATGGTATTCACTTGAAGATAATTAAAAAAAACACGAAAACATTGTCTGTTTAAAGAAAGCTAAAATATAAATACTTATTGTACAGACAACTAATATTTTTGAAATCATATTCACTTAAAAGTATTTCTAAATGCTTATTTATTGTAAAACAACAAATTGTATTTTTTTGTTGTCAAGTTACTGTTTAATCAAAGGGTAAAAGTTACTTCCCTTTCAGGATTAGGTTAATTTCGGAGACTTTTCCAATTAAACACTGTTTTGGGCATTTAAACCCCGGAAACCCTTAATACCTTCACAACCACTTATCCGATTTACGGGAAATTTGCTTCATTCCTTTCGTATGTACATTTCAGGTGGACCTTGATTCATAGTATTTTCCCCTTATTCACCAGTTTGGCTGAGTAACATTGCCAGCAAGCAAGATTCAATCTGACTTTTAATGTATTGTAGATCGATATACTGTATACTTATGGACCTATTTTATATACCTCCTTGTATACCTATTTTAACTTTCATAATGTACTATGGTCACATAGTTGGGCAATTGGGGCTAGTCATTGGCAGGATTTGAAATCAGAACGCTAAAAATGGGCATATATGCCCACTAAAGCATCCCATTGGTCACTCTAACTATTCTACCAATCCACTTTCCTGGATCAGTGTTTCATTTAGTGACCACTACCACTAAAGGATGAAGCACGATAAAGTTCAAATTGGTGAAACAATTGTGTGGTAAGAAATTTGCTTCCCAACCACATGGTTCTGAGTTCAGTCCCACTATGTTGTGTGGCACCTTGGGTGAGTGAGTGTCTTCTACTATAGCCTTCAGCCAACTAAAACCTTGTGTGTGGATTTGGTAGATAGAAACTGAAAGAAGCCTCCTGTCACGTGTGTGTGTTTGTTTGTTCCCCTCCATTGCTTGACAGCCAGTGTTGGTGTGTTTACATCTCCCATGACTTATCTGTTTTGGCAAAAGAGACCAATAGAGTAAGCACCCAGGCTTCAAAAATGAAGAAAAGGAAGATAATGGGGTTGATGCATTTAACTAAGAAAAAAAATTCTTGAAGATGGTGCCCCAGCATGGCCATGGTCTAATCTAAAAGATAAAAGAAATATTCCAAGATTATTATCTCAAGGAATTGGTATTATGTTCTCATGTCTTTGTTCAATGCTTTCATAGTTTTACTAGTAATATCTTTGTAGTTGCATTTTTCACTATTTTAGTATTCTTTTTTATTTATTTTTTTTTGCTAGTATTTTATAACATTTTCATATCTCTTATTTAAATCTTTTTTTTTTGTTTCTGATATTTTTTCCTTATTTTATTTATTTCTATCTTTTTTTATTAATATTTTGGTATTTTGTAACCAAATTTATTTTCCCATATAATCATTTCATATTAGCAACTTGTTTCCTTGTGTAAAAAAACATAGTATCTTAAAGACAACAGTTATTTAAGTTAACAGAGCTGTTTGTCAAATTTACTGTTTATGTGGCAGCCAGAGGGTGGGCGGGGAAGGACAAGTTTTTCTGTTAGTCTTTCTTTCTTTCTTTTGAAACCCAACTCTTAATGGTTTGGTTTGTATTCATTATATCAACAACACAATTATGCTAAAGTTCTTTTGACTTATCACTCGAATGTTTGTTATCTTTTCTAGATGTCAGTTCTAGTCAAGGCAAAAACAAAAACAAAAAAAAAGTAGAAAAAAAGAAACAACAGATGGGAATCAGCAGTAATGAAAATGTTCATTATAAAGAAAAGGGTGGAGGCAGCATAATAATATAAAAAAAAATGAAATAGAAAATTATAATAAAAAAAAAGGACATCATACACACATACAAATTGTTTAGCTGTCTTTAACAGGCATTAATTTTGAAGACTGAGTGATTGATATAAATCCACACCAATCTTGAGGCATAAGTCATTATAAAAATCTAATATTTTCAATTTCTATTTGTCCCATTTGTCACCTAAAGACTAAATAAAATCGTTAAAGGTTGTTGTTTTTAATTTCGTATATAACGGTATTTGTGTTTGTTTCTGTATGTGTGTTTGTGTAAAAAAAAAAAAAAAAACTAAAAAAAAAAATAAACTATGTATATAATTTTCCAATTATAACTTTAAGGTTAACTTGTCAGGATGGATAAACTCTCAACCTGGAAGTCATTTGTCACTCTCTATGAGCACATTTCTGTCGGCTGTAGAAACTCTAATCACAACAATGATAGTTTAATTAAACTTCCCACCCACTCATGCCCCTCTTTATAATTCATATAGTTTTTTCTAGCCTGCCCCCTCCTACGGCCTTCTCTCTCTGTACTTAAAGTAATGATGGAAGAAATAGAAAAAAAGTAAATAAATAGCATGCAGGTAAAAAAAAATAATAAATAAAAATGAAAAAAAGAATTCATTGATTCTTAACTTTAGGATTTATTTTTGTGACCCCTTGATGTGCAACATTAACAGTGATATCTGATCCCTGATGATCTGTTTGTTTGTTGTGTCTTTCAATTTTGCCATTACTAATTGATGAATGACATCAAGGAAGTGTCATTTTGTGGGCAAGTCTTTTTAATAGTGACTATTCAGATAATCTTTGCTGCCTAATCTATCACTGTTCCAAGATAATGCCTGTCAGATGGCATTTTCTTAGGTTGGCACTTTCTTCAAGACAAAGCAAAATAAAGCCACATACAGAGAGAGAGAGAGAGAGAGAAAGAAAGAACAAAGCAAAAAGTATGATTTATTAATTTAAATTGATTCAAATAGATTAACTGTAATTTTTTTTTCTTTTCTCTTTTCCTTCTTCAACTTGTAGTTACCAGCCCATTTTCGAAATCAAATTAAGGAATTGCTATTACTATCACCACCACCATTTTCACTGTCTTCCTTGTCAAAATAAAAAATAAATGAATAAAAACAAACTACTACTTGTAGTTTCATTTGGAATTGATATTCTATCATTGGTTTTACACTATTAGTAAACTTCAGGTACTAAGTTCAATGTCCAAGTGGCATTTACCTGTGACTAAATTACATGGTTAACAATGCCATCAATGTTAGACATAAAGCTTACAGGTACAACTCATTTTTGTCAGCTAAGTGGATTGGAGCAATGTGAAATAGTATCTTGCTGAAGGACACAATGCGCTGTCAGGAATTGAACTCACAATTGTAAGATTGTGAGCTGAATAGCTTAACCACTAAGCCATACACTTTCGACACACACACAAGCAGGCATAGCTATGTTGTTCAGAAGTTCACATCTCTCAGCCATGTAGGTTTCATGTTTGGTCCACTTAGGCAGCACCTTAGGCAAGCATCTTGTATATCGATTGCTTAGGGCTGGCCAGTGCCCTATTCAATTTTGTAAACAGAGAGTGTATTAAACTCCCTTGTATGTGAATGTGTCCAAGCTGTTCTGCATCTTTTACCTGAGAAACCAGGTAAGTGTCAATCACAGAATGAGCATCCTACCTGAAAATCAGTTTCCTATCCAAGCCAGGCTATGGAGAAGCGGAGTGAATGAATGAATTAACTATATATACATGATGAAACCAGGGACATAACATTCTATTTATTATGTATGTTACACTGATTTATGCTGTATTTATATAACTTTATTATTATTTTCTCTTTCTACTCAGGCCCAAATCTTCATCCATCCAGAACAAGCAATTTATCTGTTTTATCAGGTAAGATATACAACTATTTCATTAATCCTTTATTGACACCTACAGAAAATTTCTATACTCAATTTGTTGGTGTAGTCTGGCACTGTTGTTAAGTGTTTCTCTGAATTCTTTCACCTAAGCTGTAGTCAATTCACTTGTTCTGTTGTTGCTGTGTGTGTGTTTGGTGTATGACAAGGCATCCAGCTGTAGAAACCATGCCAAAAGTAGAACGTGTGTGAGATATCAACTCAAATCTGAGGGCAGTATGTCTGCATAAGAACTGACCTGAACTGTGAAAATCTGTCCAATCTACGGTTGCATGGAAAATGAATGAAGCTGCAATGATGATGGTGAAGGGCCAGTCACACGGTACTGGCCGTTGCCAGTACCGTGTGTCTGGCCTTTGTGCCGGTGGCACGTAAAAGCACCCACTACACTCTCGGAGTGGTTGGCGTTAGGAAGGACATCCAGCTGTAGAAACTCTGCCAGATCAGATTGGAGCCTGGTACAGCCTTCTGGCTTGCCAGTCCTCAGTCAAATCGTCCAATCCATGCTAGCATGGAAAGCGGACGTTAAACGATGATGATGATAATGATGATTAGTGATGTAGCATTTTATCTACAACCAGTGGAAGAATCTTTTCACTTGTCCAACTTCAATTTCTGAAATCATTGCTTTAGATAGAGGCATGACTAAGATTTCAGGTTCAGAACCGCATGTTCTGAGTTTCATCACACCACGTGGCTTTTTTTGAGTAAGTCTCTTCTACTATAGTTTCAGGCTAACTGATGTTTGAGTGGAATTCGGTTGGCAGAAACTGTGCAGAAGCTTGTTGCAGTTGTATAGTTTGACTGAATTTGCTCCATTTATGCCAGTGGCCATTTAGTATTTTACAAGGATGATGACCTATGAAGTACAGTAATCCCTTGCCATATTGCAGTTCACCTATTGCGGTTTATTATTTAAGGTTACATCAATTCCTTCGTGATGTTGTTTTGCATTTATAATAAAATAAATATATACAAATTATAAAAATTAAAAAAAAAAAAAATATACAGTACAGTACCTGTTTCTACTTCATGGATTTTCACCTATCACGGTGGGGTTTTGGAACATAACAACCATAATTGACTAAAAACTTTCTTGAGGAAAGCTATAGCCCACTAACTGAAAACTCTCATTACTAAAAGAATTTTGACAATTTATTTCAATGTGTTATATGCTCAAGCAATTGTTTTTTCTCTCCCAAGCTGTCTTGCATCAGTTATTCTATTGCCAGTAGAGGTGAAAAAAAATATTACTCAAAAACATTTTTTTTTGTGCTCAAGTTAGCTACTAGCCATTTACACTTTATCGTATAAGACAAACCTGTTTGCCATTCTTGTAAATTAACTTGCCCTTGAGTATATTGCAGTTAAGTTTGCATTTATAACTGGTCGGTGTTGCAATACTTTTATCTCATTATCAATGCCAACATTTCTTCCTCATTCCTGCAAATAAATTTTAGAGCAAGAAACTTTTGGCAGAATGAAAAAATAAAATTATTTGATTTTTCAGTAAGGTGTATGTTTGCCCACCTTCACAAAAACGGCTTCCAAGTGTAAGAAAGTAACACTATTAGTACTAATGTATATCAGTGATCTTATTGTAAAGTGACTGCGTGGTTTATCAGGACAATTGTTAATGCAAAAGCTATCCCAAACTAGATATTTACATTTTTTATCTGCATACACACACACACACACACACACACACACACACACACACACACACACACACACACACACACACACACACACACACACATTTTTATAGCTGCAAGCATGGCTGTGTGGGTTACAAATTCGCTTCCTAATCACATGGTTTCGGGTTCTGTCCCATTGTGAGGGACACTTGGGCAAGTATCATCTACTGCAGCCACAAGCTGACCCAGGCTTTGTGAGTGAATTTGGTAGACTGCTCTGAATGTTAGAGGGTTGATTAATCAACTGAAATCCATTTTTTGAATATATATATACCTGGTGTTGCCATCTGGTTTCACCAGTCCTCAGTCAAATCGTCCAACCCATGCTAGCATGGAAAGCGGACGTTAAACGATGATGATGATACATATTTTGAACAGGCTCAGTGGCATTCTCTAAATATATACCAGTTATATGTGGTTAATCTAATTGGCTAACGCTCATACTATTCATAAATAACAAGTGTGTGTGCTGGGCAAAATGCTCAGTGGCATTTCATCCGTCTTTATGTCCTGAATTTAAATTTGCTTTGCATCCTTTTGGGATCGATAAACTAAGTACTAGTTGATCATTGGGGTCGATGTAATCGGCTTAAGCCCTTCCTCAAAATTACTGGCTGTGTGCCAGAATTTGGAAGCTTTATTACAGCCATCTTTCCTATTATTTATGTTCTGAGTTCAAATCCTGCCAGGGTTAACATTGCCTTTTATCTTTTGGGGGGTTGGTAAAATAAGGTCCTTGTCAAGTAGAGATGATGTTATCATCTAATACCACCTCCCTTTCAAATTTGCTGGTTTGAGCCTTAATCACAAGTAATCATTACTGCCCCCCCCCCCCCCCCACCATCTTACATCTAATGTTGTTTAGATTGCATCAATATCTGTGAGTGATTCATCCTGAACAGTTGTCATGAAGTATTTTTGATGCCAAGATTTACAACTTTGGTGGTGGTGGTGATGGTGGTAGTCTGAGAGAATTCTTAAAACAACAAATTGTTTACAATTAACCAAAGTTAGCGAAATGGCTAGCTCTGACCCTCCCCTCTTTAAAGTCTCAATCTCTGTTTTATCCGGTTTTATTAGTTTGATAAATAATTTTTTTATTTTTTTATTTTTTCTTAAATGGTCCTATCTCTCTCTGTGATGATTGCTTTTACAGTTGTGTGTACATGTGTGTATGTGTGTGTAATGTCTAATTTAGTTTAACTGTAACTTTTCTGTTTCATGTGTTTGCGTGTGTTGGTTCTTTGTTTTTCCTTGACTATAAAACTACAGAGATAAAGAGCTATCGGTCCAGAAAATATAATCAACAATTAGTTAAGATGCTATTTTGATATCTTGATTGATTGAATTCTTTGGTTGGTCAATATAGTGAATTATGGCGTTTGTATGTTTTGCAACTCTCTTACTACATTTAGACTGATAATATCCTGATACTTTGGCTAAAAGCTCAACCTAGGTGACTTTTCCTTTTGTCAGATTGTCTTGCTGTCTTGCCCATCTTCCTTATCTGCTGCAAGATGGTTACACTTCAAAAGACAATAGAAAAATTAATAGTTGGGGCAAGCTGAGTTATCATTTTATTTCCACAATTGATTAATGTCTTCCATATATTGAGTTGTGAATGGATGGACACTGGGGTAAGGTGTCCAGCCAGTCACAAAACAATCTTCCTTTCACCCTCTCCTTTTTACTTCTCACTTGTATCTCTTCCCTTTCCCCTGTTTCCTATATGTCTGTCTCTCTCACTCTTTCTCTCTCTGCCCCCCTCTCTCTCACTTGCAATTCTGTCTTTCTCTCCCTACCCTTATCCTACTGTTGTTCCTTCTCTCTCATGGTGCTACATTAGTAAACTTTAATAGTATCTTATTTTATTTACCTTTTTAAAATTTATTTTTCAAGGTAGTTAATTAATAATGTACATGTAAAATTTTAACAAATATTACTTACTGGCTTATTAGAATTAACAAGCGCTTCAGTTCTTTTTTTTTTTTTCTGTTTTTTTTTTTTGTAGTTTATTTCTGTGAAGGCATTTATTTTTAAAATGCATGCCTTGTCGATACATATATTATAATAATATATATATATATTGTAATAATAGGGATCCAAAGAATCAAATGTATCTCACAGTAAGATCCCTGCCAAATGCATGGCTAACGATAATGACTGGTTGAGGCTAGGATAAACCTTCATGCTATTCTGAAAATCCAGGAGATACAATGTTGTAGAAAATGTATAAAAGTAGAACAGATGAGAGAATAGATGTTTATTCCATTTGTTTACGTACATACATGCATACATACAGGAGTCCTTGACCAATGGCTTGAAGGTTATTGTGGCCAGAAGATCTGTGCCATCAGACAACGGTTGGGCATCAACTAGCAAGTGAGCTACCACTGGGGGAAAGCCCGATTGTTGAGCATTGCTTATTGTACACCTGGAGACCTTTTGGTACATGTCATGGAGGCCCAGGTAGGCAGTCTTGTTGGGGTTGGAATTGAATGCCAACTGCCTTAGTCACCGTCTTAGCCATTTTGTTTAGGGAAATGGGGAAACTCTTGCATTGAAGTAAATAATAGCAGTGTACACACACACACACACACACACACGTGCGCAGTGGACTCTCCTATTGAAGATGATGTATGAGGATTTAGCTTTTGTCTGAATAGGCACACTCTGTGCCACATGTCAGGTGTTGCAGTGAGCATAGAGCAACTACTTGAGATGAAGTGTCTTGCTCAAGAACACAACACACCACCCAGTCTAGGAATTGAAATCATGATCATGAGTGCATCACCCTAACCTCTAAACCATGCACCCACACACACATTGTGTGTGTTTGCATGTATGCAGGTGTGATTGGGTGAGGTGGTTAAGAGGTTTGGCTTCACAACAACAAGTGAGTCCCCACTGCAAGGCAACTTGAGCACATCCATTTTACCACAGCCTCAGGTTAACCCATGCCTTCTGGGTGAAACCCTCATCAAATGGACCCTACCAGTGATTCTAAGGGTCAGCCCTAGCACTCACATTGTGATATTAATTCTTCTTTGGCAAAATCCCATCACTGTGGGATACTCATCCCCTTATCCTGTTATTCAGTGAGTAATAATTTTGATGGAACAATCAGAGCATTCATTGTTCTAACAGACGAAGGTCCTTTCACTTCTTTTTAGTTTAATGTACATATGTCAGTGTTTGTTTGTGTGTGTAGGCATGAGTGTTTCTCTTAATAGTTGGTGTATTTCTGTTGAAACTTGGATTAGGGTTTTTGTTTTGTTTAAGTGGATTTTTGAAATTCGTCTTAATTCTGCTGACTTTGATGTTTTTGAATAAAACCACTTGAAATAATGATAGTAATAATGATAATAACAATAAAAAAGGCCTCACAAGAGCTACTTATTCATCTTTCAGTAGTTCTTCAGATACCTGAAATCTAATAGAACGGGAGACAGAATGATGATAATGATAACGGTGGTGCTGATGGTGAATGTTTATTTCTGCTTTAGTTACACTTAAAAATCAACTTATCTTAACATATATTTACCCACACACAAGTGTGTGGATGTGTTTATGATGCTAACTGAAGTTAGCAGAAGGCAATATAAGTGGTTTAATTTTTATATTTATGAGTCAGTTACTGTTTTTTTTTTTTGTTTTTTTTTTGTCTTGGGAACCAGAAACAACCTACCTTAATTTCACAACCAACTTCATTCATATTTTAATTTCCTTTAAAAACAATTTGTTTATGTTTTTTTTAATTTTTATATTTAATTTCAACAGGTTGTTTTTTTATCTTGTATAATTTTATACATTACTATTGATAGTTACGTTTTTTTTTTATTTGTTTTTGTCTTTGAATCTGTTTAGAGAATTGTGGCGTATTAAAATGTAAAACTTCAACAGGAAATTTCATCTCCAAAATTCAAGCATGTTTTGTTGCTTAGTTACTTGAGCTTAAAGGCCTGTTTAGACTAAAAAGTTTTGTGTCTTATATTCTTTCTCTTTCTCTTAAAAAGAGACAAAAAGGAGTGGTAAAGTTTGGTGTGTGTATACATATATATGTGTTTGTGTGTGTGTATTCATATATACAGAGATATCAAAAAGTTCCCGGACTAGTTCTGTAGCACACCAACACATGACAACACATAGTTGCATGCACAGTGAGGGTTAGCAGTGAACCTTCACGAGGCAGTGTGTTGAGTGACATCACTGTGTTTACTTCACAAGTTGTGAGCTTTGTGTTTTTTGTGATCATGTGTGTATGTTGTAGTCTGCAAGTTTTTGTCATGGGACAAGAAGTTGGAACAAAGAGCCAACATGAAATTTTGCGTTAAACTTGGAAAGTCTGCTACAGAGACATTGAGCACACTTCAGCAAGCTTACGGCGGCGACAAGACAATGGGTCGTATGCAATGTTTTGAGTGGCATGGGTGCTTCAAAAGATACAACAGAGCTTTAGTTACAATGCTATTCTGAAAATGTACAGTTAGCTCATCAAACTCTCAAACCTACAAAATAATGCATGATTAATTCAAAACAATCTGAATTAAAAAAAAAAAGCATTACTTTTGATAGTATAATGTGAATGCTAAAGAGTTAAAACATATTCCAGTGGTACACAGGGTGTTTGAAAATGAAGTTCATACTTTGTTGTTGAGAAATGGGGTTATCCCTGGAATTTAGATCTTGAAGTTTCGTTAAATTGTTCATACCATGTTAATGTATGTTAGTAATTAACCTTTTAGTATTCAGATTTCTTTGTTAAACGTATTAGTTATTTATTCATTTTGCTTTAAATTAATCATCTAGCTTCAATATTAATATTGATTTCAAATTTTGGCACAAGGCCAGCAATTTCGAGGAGGGGTGTAAGTTGGTTGCGTTGACCCCAATACTCAACTGGTACTTGTTTTATCGACCCTGAAAGGACGAAAGGCAAAGTAGACTTTGGCAGAATTTTTGAATTCAGATCATAGAGATGGATGAAATGCCACTAAGTATTTTGTCTGGTGTGCTAGCGATTCTGCCAGCTCATTATTAATGTTAATATTAATTTTGTAGCTTCAATATTTCAAATGATGTGATTATTTATTTCTACAATGACATTGTAGAGTAGGTGTGAGAGGCAAGATCTGGTCAGTTTGTAAAACGGGTAGAATATTTTGGCCTGATATGGCTGGTTTAAATGCTAAAGAATTCATCTAGTACCGTTTATTGAAACTCTTTTAACCTTTTTGATCCTCACCTACCTGGCACCACACCTGTTTCTGGTATACAATTTCCCATTTTAATGTGATCTAAATAAAAAGCCTTCCATTGAAATTTCATGTTTATGTTCCCAAACACCAGCTCGATCCTTTTGTTACCACATTACTTTTGAGAAACAGTCTTTTGTGTCAATTAATTTTGAAAATGATGAAGAATTTAGTATAATTGTCATTATCAAACTTGTGATTAGAAATAATTAACACTTATTTCGAATCAGGAAGCTTCTATCAGAGAACAACTCAGGCAAGTTTATATCAAGAAGTGTTAATGACAAAGTTAGTTTACTAAATACTTTCTTATTAAAAAATATGTTCTGCATTGGTACATTTTTATCAACCCTAACAAGATTTAAGACTAAGTTCTGGATAGCTGCATTTGAACTCAGAACCCAGAGTGTAGAAACTCACATCAAATACTACAAGCCATTTCATACATTGTTCTACAATTCTGCCATATTTATTGTTAAAAAAAAAGAAAAAATGTATTCCTTAATGCGTTTGTAATTTCTTCAACAGGTTTACCAATAATGGATTTTGCTGAGCTTAGGTATATCTGTGAAACTTTTGGCATTAATGGCATTAATTTATTAATTATCTTGGAAGATCTCATTGTTAATGGATTTGCCAAATTTAGATCTGACTTTGTCAGCCATGACTAATTATTCCCCTTCTCATTCTCATGCTCACATAGGTGTAACCATTCTACATTATATACTTATAAATATATATATATATATATGACAGAGAGAGAGAGAGAGATACACTTTAGCTTTGTCAAGTGATTAAAACATTATCCTTAATTTACTTGTCAACCAAAATTGCTACTATCAAAGTAGCTTTGCATGTCTATATCTGTATTCGTACCTTATCTCCTATATCTTTAATTATGGATATGTAAGAAGGCTATGCTCATATATGATTTTGAGACAATCTCTGTTGATGCTTTTATACTGAAGCCTACAAAACATATTTTTGTTTTTCTGAAATGCGAAGCACTAAATGTGTTATTATCTAAAAATTTTGCAGAAAAATATATCTGAGTGGAAGAGATGCAGAAAATGTTTATGTTGAAGTTCTCAAACTGTGGAAATTTTAAAGTCGAAGAACATCTGCCTTTGTTATGATGTGTATTTATTTAGCCAAGTTTTTGTTTGCATATGTGAATGCAGAGTTATCTGAGATAGACAGCAGGTAGCTTACAACTCACAAATTCACGTCCATCTGACCATATACAATGTTCGATTTGACTTTTTAGCATTCAAACTGGCCAGATCCAACCTCTTGCACCTACCCTGCAATGCCATTCTAAAAATTATATGATCACATCACTCAAACCTGAAACTTTGCAAGATCATTATTAATTCAAAACAATGTGAATAAATGAGCATTACATTTGACAGAGTAATCTGAATGTTAAAGAGTCTAAATTAACCCTCTTCCATACAATACGTGAAAGAATTTGCAATGCTCAAATTGGTCCTTGTTTATTAGATGTGAAACCTTTTTGAAGAAACTAATGTGAAGTGATAAGAATTTATAGCTGACTGGCAAATCAAACTTGTATTCATTTAGCAATGCAGTAACAAGGCCCTGCAGTTTAGTTACAGTATGGACTACATTAGTTGTAGTGCCACTGTGAGAATATGTTAGAAATAACCTTCCTCTTTCACTGGTTCAGTCATTTGACTGTGGCTTTGCTGGGGCGCCGCCTTCAAGAATATGGTTGATTATATTGATCACAGGACTTAATAAAAGTAATGAAAGGTAAAAGTTGACCTGAGCAGGATTTTGAACCTAGAACGTAAATGAATGCAACCAAACACTACAAAGTCATTTATACTGTGCTCTATCAATTCTGCAAACCCGTAGGGGTTATCATCTGGTGACATGTTTCGGTTCAGCTGTTTCCATAAAGCGATACAGATCACCATCACACTGTTTCTCTTTGTCATGTCCCAAGTTACTGATACTGTTTATTAGTAACTTTCATTTTCCTGAATGATCATTATCTATAATATCTCTGGCTCATTGATTTGACTCGTATCACAGAGACAAGAGTAGATTTTTATCATTTGCTAGACATGGTAGAATTGAAAATTGAATAGCAACCAAATACATTTTAAAATCTCAAAAAGAAAAAAAGAAAAAAGTTGCACTAGGGCACAAACTGTTTAGAAACTGACCCCCTAAGTCAGAATGTTCATGGGTGTGGCTGTGCGATTAGAAGTTTTCTTCCCAACCACAAAGGTTCTTGGTTCAGTCCAAATGTCTTGGCTCAACAAAAGCCATGTGAGTGGATTTGGTGGACGAAAACTGAAAGAAGCCCACTGTGTTTGTGTTTGTACCCTACCACCACTTGACAACCAGCAATAGTGTGTTTATATCCTTGTAACTTAGCAGTGTGGCAAAAAAGACCAACCGAATAAGCACCAGGCTAAAAACAAAAGCAGTAATAGGTACTGGGGTTGATCCATTTGACTAAAAATTCCTCAACGTGGTGCTCCAGCATGACCACAGTCAAATGACTGAAGCAAGTAACAGATAAAAGGAACACATGCTCAGTTGATTGTTTGTTAGCCATACAAAGCTCTCCCCCACCCCCACTCCTTTTGGGTTTATGGTCTGGTGGACTGGTAAATTGACACTTTTGAGTTAAAAAGTGATAGGCTTGATTTTTCAACCTGGCTGCCTTCTTAACTTCAAGATTGAAGTTGATGAATTCAGTTTTACAGTTGTTTTATTTTTATAACTTTTATGTGGTCGTTTGTGAAATTCTATAATTAATATATTGTTTTTCTTTTGACCAGCTACGAAATTCTTATGCTTTGGGTTTAGAAACAAGGCGTTATATTGTAGTGTTTGGGCATTTTGGTAGCAGTGTTAGAAATCTGATTCTACTACAGACTGGCCAGCTTCTTGTCTTTCACTCTATTACAGTACACACAATATTCTATAGTAGTAGAGGGAAAGTCTTGCACTTTTGTTAAGTTCAAGGCCTGCCTTGGTTTAATAGACTTACAATCAAGTAAATTTCAGGTTCAGCTGTGGCTGTGTGGTAAAAAGTTAACTTCCCAACCATGTAGTTTTAGGTTCAGTCCCACTGTGTGACGTTTTGGGCAAATATCTTCTGCTATAGTTCTGGGCCGACCAAAAGCTTGTGAGTGTATTTGGTTGATGGAAACTGAAAAAAGCCTGTCATGTGTATACATCTGTGTGTATGTTTTTGTGTTTCTCCTCCAACAAGTGTTGTCGGTTTGTTTTCATTCCTGCAACGTAGTGGTTCAGAAAAAAGTGATCAATAAAATAAGTACCAGACTTGAAAAACTAAAATAATTATTAGGGTTGATTTGTTCAAGAGAGTACCCCAACATGGCCTCAGTCCTATAACTGAAAAAAGTAAAAGATGAGTCCAATTTATCCTTAAGATAGCAGGGTGCAGGTTGAAAGAAATTTGGCTGCTGTTTCTAGCAAATCATGTGACAACATAGAGGCTCTATCATTCGCTAGCAATATTCTATTGTGAATTAACCTTTCAGCACTTCAACCGGTCCTATCAAGTCCAAATATTCTACATGTTTTCCCTTCAAACCAAATAGATCTACCTTCTCAGACCTACCCTACAATCTCATTCTATAAAGAGTCACCACTTGCACATATTCCTAAATATTCTCTGCCTGTCTCTCTATTTTTCTGTTTTGTTTCCTTTGGACTTTCCTTGGCTTATCCATTATCCACTGCCTGGTTGCTGGAACTTGGTGACTTAAGCTGCTGTTATATTGTTGGGGTTGCGTTGCCTCACTTGTCATCTAGCCTTTACTTATTGCATGGAAAGCATCTCTCTAAAACAAGGTTGGGAAACTTTTTTAACTAATTACTCCAAAATATATTTATTTACACTGACGTTACCCACTTGATTTGTAAGGAAGAAAATCATAGATTCTTTGAATTCAAAAGGTTTATTAAATCTATTTACATGTCCATTGGACAGATGCAGTGTTGCCAGAAGAAAAATTTCTGTAATAACGAGGAACATGTTTTTTTTATATAATTTTACTTATGTCTAATGAGTTCTCATTACCCCCAAGAATTTCATTTTCACCCCAGTTCACTGACCCCTACTCTAAGAAATATATCTGACCCGCTTCTCATCTCTCACTGGTCTCATTTTAACTAGATGACAGTGGCAATATAGCGACAACTAGTTTATGGAGAAGAGATTGGGGGGGGGGGGGATTGTTTGTGCTGGTAAGTGATTATATTACTGAGAAACAATTAAAGGGTTTATTTCTAGTTTTAAATATGTCAGATCTTGTTTAGAATGCAGTAATTTTGAGGATGGTATGGAGATGTTTTTGTTGCCATTTTGGGAAGAAAATGTATTATTTTAAGGCTAATGCTGCTAAAAGTTCCGTGTAAATGTGTGTGTGCCTCTGCATACATTTTGGGTTCTCAATGAATGTTATCCTGATCAACTGTACAAATCTACAATAATCTATGTAACAAATTACAAATATTTAAAAAAAAAGTAATAATAATTCATGTACACCTTGTGAGTGGAATTCGATAGACAAATTGTTTGAAAGTTTGTGTGTGTGTGTAAGGCAGTTGATTTGTATCCCTCATGTCCAAAGGTAAACTTAGCCATTTGATAAAATATATATCAATAAAATAACTCGTGCCAGACTGAAATAGGTACTTGGGTGCTTGTCAGTTAAAATCCTTGAAGGAGGAGAGGAGCTGCCTCAGCTATTTGGATATTAAAGAAGTGTAAATTGTTAATTTTTCTCTTCGTTTTTTGATAAGCAATGTTGAAATAAAATTGGAAATTTTGCTTCATTAACTGAATTTATTGCAATTTCTTGGTTCAATTCAAATTAAATTTTTCAATAACTGCCCACCTGAGACTACCCTTGTTCCCAGGTTACCAAACCACCTTAAACTGTTCATATTAAATGTAAATATATTTGTTTTATAATTTATATTAAAATTACCAACCAGTGTCTCATAATTTCCTGAATACCAACTTCAAGGAAAAGTTCTGACGTCATTTTTTTTTTTTTTAATCAGTTTGATAAATTCCAATAATAAAAAAAAAAAATATTTAAAAAGAAGTTGCATTTTTCATCAAATAACTTTTTTGAATTTTTAATTATTTTGGAGATTAATAGAAATGCAAAAAATAAGCATTGTAGCCTTATCTAGGATGGCTGATACAAACAAACTAAAGAATTTATATTCTGCAGCCTACATTTAGTAGAAATTTGGTTGTAAAATAAGCTGACGAGGAAACCTCTACATGGTTGATTGACCTGTTAGCCCAATCTCCTTCAGATCAGACCAATACCACCATGACCATTTTGATACCAACCTACCTGAAACTACCCCTAGTTTTTATTTTAAATTAAAACCTGCTATCATCAAAATTTCATGCTCATTTATGTTCCAAATTCCAGTTTTATAATGACAGTTATTTTGCTGAATTCTTCATTATTTCAAGGATTAATTGAAATAAAGAGAGTGTATTTCAATAGGAATATGGTAACAGGAAGGTTGAAAACGGACATGTTGGATAATGTAGTCATAGATTCCACTCCCTAAAAAGATGTGATGGTCATTGCTAGAATGCTTCTGGTCAAAATTTCTGTCTTAACTCTTCAGTTAGAAGTGCAAATGTTTAAGCCATAAGTTTGAAGAACTGCACTCTTCAGCTATATCCCTTGGTTGGATACACCTTGTTAAATTAAAATTTTGCATTCAGTTATAGTCTGTTTCTAATGTTTTTTTTATCTATTATTTTATTTGTGGCTCTTAGTGAAGTACTAGAATCTAAGGACACTAAATAGTACTTTAGGTTCTGCCATCCTAAGTTTTCTGATGAGAACATTATTATTATTAAAACAGAAATAGAATGAAAGCTACACCCACACTTAGATACAGTAATCCTTCACCATATTGCGGTTCACTTATCGCAGTTTATGAAGCTTTCGTCAATTCCTCTGTGGTGTTGTTTTGCATTTATAATAAAATAAATGTAGGAGCAGGAGTGGCTGTCTGGTAAGAAGCTTGCTTCCCAACCACATGGTTCCGGGTTCAGTCCCACTGTGTGGCACCTTAGGCAAGTGTTTCCTACTATAGCTTCGGGCCAACCAAAGCCTTGTGAGTGGATTTAGTAGACGGAATCTGAAAGAAGCCTGTCATATATATATATATATATATATATATATATATATATATATATGTATGTATGTATATTATTTACATTTGACAGATATTTGTCCTCATCTTGTTTGTTGTTAACACGTTTCGCCTGATGTACCCTCCAGCCTTCATCAGGTGTCTTGGGGAAATTTCGAACCTGGGGTCTCATTCCTAAGGTCTTTTTCGATGTACTTGCATAGCATGTGACCTGATCTGAGATAGTGTCCTAGAATGAAAACAATTGCAGCGTGGAAGGTGTTTATAAGCCATTTAAGAAACACACAAAAACCGTTAGATTCACTTCAACATTTAAATTTAATTTGCAAAAATATTTTTGTTGCTTTGAGACTGCGACCTGTTCACTGACAAACTTCCGTGGTGCAAGTGCGCATATGGCATAGTGGGTGGTTGGGTGGGTTGGAACGTACCACCTGCGATAGTTGAAGGATTACTGTATATTGTTCAGAATCATGCCGACACCTTTCACATTGGTACATGTTTATATGCAGACCTACCTAAACATAAGATGAAATTGAACAAACATCACTTGTACAAGCATGTATTTCCATCACAGACATTTACACATTTATATACTTAGATTAACACACATACAGTGCAGATTTGTGAACACCTCTTTAGATGCTCATGTGTGATATTACTTCACATACATGCGATCTGGTTTATTTCTCAGTTTAGGTGTGGAATCTCTGCTCGTTTGTTCCCAATTCACAAGAACATCTTGTTAGTCAGTGTCTTTGGATTTAAGGATTTTGTAAGGATTTTGACTAATTTGTGAAACATTCATTTCTGGGCCATTGAAATAAGCTTTTTTCTTTGTTTTTTTTTTTTTTGTTTTTTTTTTTCGGTGGGTGAGTGTTTTGTTGTTGTTTTTGTCCCCTTCATATTATCATTTGCCTTCAATGTGGCTTGAGAATGGTGGGATTCCAGATTTAAAATGTCACTTAGACTGTTGGGAAAGGATGTGCAAGATTCCTAGCACCCATGGAGTTCCAAACAAAATGGATATTAAATGAAGACACTTTGGTAATTTGCTTTAATATTTTAGCCTAAAGGTTTTTTTGTTTTGTCTTTTTAGGTCACTCTCCTATATTATTAATTCTTTATATTCGCCTGTTAGGTGTTAAATGTTTAAACTACCGAAACAAATGGCCTAAAATGTCGGCAGCTTGTGGTGGTTATAGTGACGACGATGATGATGATGAATACAATCAACAGTGCAAAAGCAAGAAACGGAGCACTGACTTGTGCTTGTCAAACTCGCTTGACAGTTCTCCATGACTGAGTGTCTTAAAACGAAAATTGCTTAGTTCTCCCCTGAAAGGGTCTTTTAATGGAAAGATAATCAGCAAAGAAGAATAAGTGCAGTCAATAATTCACTCAACATTTAAGAAATCAGTGTTTAACTTTTCAAAAGCCTACCTGCCAGTTTATGACTTTAAAGTTTTACTAGATTGTGGAGAGAAGAGAGAGAGAATCTATTTGTGACAAGTAGTGGTTTGCAGATTTGTCAAGTAGACTAAGATGGTTTTGGCAGCTCACATTCAGCAGGTTCTCTTGCAAATGTTTGTTGAAAAGTTATTTGTCTACCTGTAACTGGCAAGTAACACGTGTGTGTGTGTGAGAGAAAGAGAGGGAGGGGGGGGGGGGGAGAAAACAACCCATTTATTACTCTAACGTTCTTGCCTTTTCTTTCTTCTGTTGCTTCTCTTCATTAGTTTCATTTATGTCATTGTTGTCAAGTTATAATACAAATTTTTGTTGAGAATTTGTTCGGCTGTGTGGTAAGTAGCTTGCTTACCAACCACATGGTCCCGGGTTCAGTCCCACTGCGTGGCATCTTGGGCAAGTGTCTTCTACTATAGCCTCGGGCCGACCAAAGCCTTGTGAGTGGATTTGGTAGACGGAAACTGAAAGAAGCCCGTCGTATATATGTATATATATATGTATGTGTTTGTGTGTCTGTTTGTCCCCCCAACATCGCTTGACAACCGATGCTGGTGTGTTTATGTCCCCGTAACTTAGCGGTCGGTTCGGCAAAAGAGACTGATAGAATAAGTACTAGGCTTCTAAAGAATAAGTCCTGGGGTCGATTTGCTCGACTAAAGGTGGTGCTCCAGCATGGCCACAGTCAAAAGACTAAAACAAGTAAAAGAGTATATATAAACAATGAAATCATTGTAAACTTGTTAATGTTTCCTTTGTGTGTGAGAGATCTGTGCTTAACACTTTGGATACCAACCTTGTTGATCACACCTCTCAGTACAAAATCTAATTTCAAAAACTTCATATGTGGGTTAGGCTTTCCATAATATCACTGAATTCTTTTTTTTTTTTTTAATATAATTGGAATACTTTTCTTTCCTTTTACCTTTGTTTGTCATTGGACTGCGGCCATGCTGAGGCACCATCTTGATTTCTCTTTTTTTTTAGCTTGATGCATCGATCCCAGTACTTATATTTTCATAAACCTGGTATTTATTCTACCAGTGTCTTTTGCTAAACTGCCAAGTTACGGGATGGGGGTGTAAACATACAAACACTGGTTGTCAAGCAGTGGTGTGGGGATAAAGACACACACACACGCACATATATATATCACAGGTTTCTTTCAGTTTCCACTTTGGTTGACCTGGCGCTATAGTAACAGATACTTGTCCAAAGTGACATGCAGAACCATGTTGGGAAGCAAGCCTCTTACCACATAGTATGGCACTTGTAAAACCAGAGCTTAAGGCCATTTCTAGTTCTTTCTTAACATCACAGGCTTTAGATGGGCCTCTTGCTATTGTTTCTCTATGTTAGGTGGTTCTGTTGACAAGTTGCTGTCATGATCTCTCCCTGGAGGCTGCTCGTAAAGTAGAGCAATAATTTCCCACAGTAGCAATGTTATAAATTGTAATTCATTTCCAGAAAAATATTTTACCCATAAAATTTGAAATACTTGTAAATAAATGACAATAAAAACAACAGTAGAATGTAAAGAATATTTTATGTAAAGTAAAAAGAATGTCAAGATCTCTTATATTAAAAATATATTATTATAATCGTTTTCTTAATCACTTCCACTAGACTAGCTCAAACAATCACCAATTCACAAGCACTCGTAGACGGACTTGTAGATTTCTTTTTAGAAAACAAGTCTAGAGTTGTTTGCTTAGTAGAAGCCTTTTTTGCTCTATAAATTTCGCGGTAACACGCTGAAGCATTTGTTATGTTAGTAGAAACTTTTGCATTTCATTCAAAATTTGGATCTTGTGCTTGAAAAATAAAACTTGTAAACCCAATGTCTCATGTAGTGGGTCCTTGTAAAAATTTGTCTCAATCTTCAGACTACGAGGTTTTGATAGTTGAATGCCCTTCCTATCACCAATCACTGTTAAGTGTTTCTTCCATTTATGCTATGAGTTAGGTGGTAGTAGCAATGTACTCGTTGATCATACGTTTGTTTATCTACTCATTTTTTTTTCTCTCTCTATTTTTCTGCAGATAAAGCCAGTATGAAGCCTTCGCCGATTATGAAGCCAGATTATGATGTCTTTTCTGAAGGAATGACTCCAGAACGCATTATCGGTGCCACTGACGAGTTAGGTGAGCTCTGCTTCCTTGTGAAGTGGAAAGATACCGACGAAGCCGATTTCGTTCCAGCCAAGAAAGCCAAACTGCACTGTCCCCAGTTAGTGATCAGATTCTACGAAGGTATCATCGCTTGGAAATAAATTAAAAGAGAAAGGGGAAAACAAAAAATGTATAAAAACGTGGAAAATAAAAAAAATTTACTCTACAACACATACAATCTGTCACGTACAGTACAAGCATGTGTGGTCAGTTGTTGGTGTTAGGAACCACAGCAACTACAGGCATTGCCCAATTATCAAGGAACTGTGTATTACAATGATGGAGGAAGTGTAAGAGGAGGAGGTAACAGGCAGCTGTTGGTGAAGCTGACAATGGTGATGATGATGATGATGTTGTTGTTGTTAGCTAGCTAGCTAGCTAGCCATAGCCAAGTGGAAATCCTCCATATAGAGAGACTTTTATTATTTTTTTTTCCCCTGCCGCCTGCTAGCTGGCTGTCAAACATTTTATCACAAACCACAGACTTATATGAACTTTGACTGGACAGACTCTTTAAGGTTCCAAAAATCCATTAAGAAAAAAAAAAAAAATTCAAAAAATCTGTTAAGCACTTTTTTCTCATTGACCTTTATAATTTTTTTTTTTTTATATATATACACTAATATTAAATAATAGTGATAGTTTTGCTGGAAGTTCCAAACCAAATACCAGCGGCAGAAGCTAAATGGCTGAATATGTTTTACATTTTTTTTTTCTCTCACTTTCATTCAGTCACTTTGATTCCCATCATCTTTATTTTTAATGAATCAATTAATTAATCAATTAAGTACTATTGTATTAAACCTTCCTCTCTGTAACCCTCTCTTTAGCTCTCCCCTTTTTATATATATATATATATATATATATATATATATATATATATATATATATATATATAAATAAATATATATCTGTCTTTCTCTTCCCGTTTAGATTAAGTGTTCGTATTGGTCAGTGTACGTATGGCGTAATGTACTGATTTTAATTTTTGAAAGTTTTCCAGTGTTGTCACCTCTCCATCTACCCATCACAGGTCCAGGTGGGTTCCTGGTATTCTTTTAGTATTTGACTCACTTAATAAGACATAAGACATTTGGCAGCTAGCTGTTCTTCCATTGCTACTGCTCATGATGGTCACTAACATCACATATGACTTCATCTTCCTCATCATCATTGTCATCATCATCATCATCATCGTTATTATTATTATTATTATTATTATTATTATTATTATTATTATTATTATTATTATTATTATTATTATTATTACACAGATCTGTGGTAGTAGCTTTGTTAAATATCACAAAACTCATACATTTTCAATCTTTCTTCCAGTCTTTTTTTTTTTCTTTTTCCGAAGTTTTTAGATTAATTATTATTGACGGCTGCAAGCTGGCAGAATCATTGGCACGCTAGACGAAACGCTTAATGGCATTTCGTCCGTTGCTATGTTCTTAGTTCAAATTCCGCGAAGGTTGACTTTACCTATCATCCTTTTGGGGGTCGATAAAATAGGTATCAGTTGAACACTGGGGTTGATGTAATCAACTCATCCCCTCCCCCAGAATTGCTGTCCTCGTGGCAAAATTGAAACCATTATTACTATTATTATTATTATCATTAATAAGGCGACAAGGTAGCAGAAGCGTTAGCGCGCTGGACAAAATGCTTACAGTATTTCGCCCATTGCTATGTTCTTTCTGAGTTCAAATTCCACCGAGGTTGACTTTGCCTTTCATCCTTTCAGTGTTGATAAAATAAGTACCAGTTGAACACTCGGGTTGCTGTAATCGACTCATTCCCTCCCCTAATGACCTTGTGGAAAAATTTGGAACCATTATTATTATCATTAATAATTTTAATTTCATTTCCATTCTGTATTTTGGCTTTAATTTCAGAATTTTTCTTCAGTTTTTACACTTTTTTTCCCCCCTCCTTGCTTGGTCTTATTGTAAGTCATCTTATCAATCCTATCCTGTTTCGGAAACAAACCTCCCGCCCTTTCATTAGTTACTGAATCCTTCTTTCCCTAATCTCATTCGTCAACAGTTAGTCCCCCCCCCCCCCGCAACATCCCACCTGTTGTCGCCATCATCTCCTGTTCCTGTCTTCATTACTACTATTACTACTACTCATTTATCTTTTCATTGTCAGATCTGCTGTTTATGTTGTCATTTTGCTCTCACGGCCCTGCTGTATATTTAGGACGGCTGTGACAAAGCTCTTCAATTATTTTCCCCTGCCGATAAAAAAAAAGTCTCTCTCTCTCTCTCTCTCTCTCTCTCTTGCTCTCTCTCTCTCTCTCTCTCTCTTTTCACCTAAGTCTCTTTTAAACTTTGGAGGAAGTAGATCAATCATTTTAAATCAGTGAGAGGAATGGGATGCCACCTACTATGTTGGATGGACAAGATTTTTCTTTTTATTTTTGACTTTTAGAAATATTTGAATTTTTAAAATGTAACTTTTTTGTGTGTGTTTAATGTACGGTAGGTGTGTATGTCAACAAAGGAGGTGCCACATGTTCTTAGCATTAAAACAGCAATCTGTAAATATTTCCTTTATTTTTGTGATGTCATAGCCTGTTGTCCATAAAAGATGTCTACATTAAATGCTCTTCTTAACTTGCGAAATGAAATTTTTTTTATATATATATATATATTAAAAAGCAAAAATGTAAGCAAAAAGAAAAAAAATCAAAAGAAGAAAAGTAAAATAAATTTCATTAGATAAAAACTTAAATACACTTTAATGAGTTTTTTCTTATTTTATGCAATATATAAGTACATATATATTCACATACACGTGTGTGTGTGTGTGTGTATATATATATATATATATATATATATATATATATATATATATATGTATGTATGTATATGTGCACACACCCACACACACTAACCTTGTTAGATGGTTTCTTTATTAATTGTTTCCCTTTGAGGTTTTCAAAAAGGAAAATGTAAATTTTTTTTTTTTTTATATATATATTTCACATTCTCTAAAACACATTAAAAAAAAAATCCTCATCTTTCTGCTGTAGGCTCAGGGCCTGAAGGTTTGTTGGGAGAGAGAGCTATGGCAGAAGTTGGCATTGGCAGACGGAATTTGTTCTCCAAACAAAGACTGACAGGATGCTGCTAAGTGTTTTGTCCAGCATGCAAATGATTCTACCAGCTTGCCATCTTAACAATCTTAGCAATAACAACAGCAATAATATCCCCTGTAATGCATTTTAAAGGCAGTAAAATAATGTATTCGTTACTTCAATGCAGTAAATATAACCACCAATACAAGCCACAGCACATAACCAAAGCACACAGAGCCCCACTTGGTAGTGTAGTGAAAGCACGTAATAAAAATAAGGCTACTGAATAATAATAATAATAATAATAATAATAATAATAATAATGCTTTCTACTGAAGGCACAAGGCCTGAAATTTAAGGGGTGGGGACTAGTTGATTACATCGATTCCAGTGTTTCACTGGTACTTAATTTAACCCAGAAAGGATGAGAGGCAAGGTTGATCTTAGTGATGGGCGAAATACTGCTTAGCATTTTGCTTGGAGTGCTAACATTCTGCCAGCTCGCCACCTATTAATAATAATAATAATAATAATAATAGCAGCAGCAACAAGATCTTATTATAAGCAGTGCTATTGAGTAAAGAGGATAAGTTTTATGATTGTTTGATAAGTAAGAATTTATTTCACTTAGCCCTTTCATCATCAACCTACCTAAAACATCGTTAAATTTAATTGGTAAAATGTTCTTTGGAAGATCATTACAGTTGTATAGTAACGTCTTCCAGGTCTTGATGATTCTCAAAATAATGATGATGGTAATAATAATAATAATAATAATAATAATAATAATCCTTTCTACTATAGGCACAGGGCCTGTAATTTTGGAGGAGCGTGTTAGTCGGTTATATTAACCTCAGTACATGACTGGTACTTAATTTGTCCACCTGAAAAGAATGAAAAGCAAAGTCATTCTTGACGGAATTTAATAGGTCTGCGTGGTAAGAAATTTGCTTCTCAGCTACATGATTCAGGGTTCAGTCTCACTGCACGGAACCTTGGGCAAGTGTTTTCTACTATATCCTTAGAGTGGATTTGGTAGACGGAAACTGAAAGAAGCCCGTTTAAATATACGTATGTATCTTACATTTACAAAATCTCAGTTTGTTCCTTCCAGTTTCAGACTTTTCTCCACAAATGTATTCTTTCAGCTGGATATGATTTTGTGATGGTATATTCCATGCCTACCATCTTGATTCACTGCTTTCATGACCACATGTTTGATGGGCAAAACATCAATCCTTGTTCTCGAGAAACTCTATTGTATCTTTTTATCTTTTACTTGTTTCAGTCATTTGGCTGCGGCCATGCTGGGGCACTGCCTTGAAGAATTTTTAGTCGAAGGAATCAGCCACGGAACTTTTTTTATCTTGGTATTTATTTTGTCCATTTCTTTTGCCGAACTGCTAAATTACTAGGCCGTAAACAGCAACACCGGTTGGTAGTGAGGGGTAACCGTGTGTGTGTGTGTGTATATATATATATATATATATATATATATATATATATGACGGTCTTCTTTCAGTTTCCTACCAAATCCATTCAAGGCTTTGGTCGACCCTCGACTATAATAGAAGGTACTTGCTCAATGTGCCACATAGTGGGACTAAATCTGGAACCATGTATTTAGGAAATAAACGTCTTACCACGCAGTCATACTTGTGCCTATATGGTCATTATAATTTCAAAATGAAATTTCCTTAAAATATAACAATCTTTTGTTTAGTGACGCCAAAGGAGGTAAAAAAACAAGAAATTTGAAACATGGGACATTTGCGAAAAAAGTCACCAAACGGAAATCTGCATAAAGCAAGCTCTGAGCTTTGGGATGGAGGCTTTCAACCTGCATTGAAAGTATTTCACTTCCATTGCACAGCTGTCACCCTTGATAAAGCCATTTCTGGAAGTT
Organism: Octopus bimaculoides; assembly: GCF_046866305.1. Taxonomy (NCBI): domain Eukaryota; kingdom Metazoa; phylum Mollusca; class Cephalopoda; order Octopoda; family Octopodidae; genus Octopus; species Octopus bimaculoides. Next base: position 75,913,963 of record NC_142937.1, on the reverse strand, counting down.
TTCTACTTAGACTAAATGTATTTAATGTGTGCATTTTAGCATCACAAACCAAGGTTTTACTTGACTTTGAACCAATTCTGTCGTTTGGCCTGTTAGAAATTGCAGCTTATTCTCCAACAAATCACACCTAACAATCTTTAAAAAGATTGATATTTGTAATATTAGATAAACTATGTTTAAAAACCAAAAGCGAATGGGATCGTCATGGGTGTAATGCAGCTAAATTTTGTAATCACAATCTTAGAAACGAAGTTCACAGACAGTTGTATTAATTTTCAGTAGGATGGTCACAGCTGGAATGCTTTGGATCATATATTTGCTTTATTGGGGCTGACCAAAAGTGGACAAGGGACCCTCTGTGGCAAATTTATCTGCTAGGTATATCAGCCCAAACTCTTTCAGTTCACTTCCTTCGTAAGAAAGTGGTGTACTTTTCGGACAATGTATCTAAATTTCAGATACATTATCTGAAAAAAATGGGGTAGGCATGACTGGAATGTCTTAGTCAGGACTGAACTAAGGGTATTCGTTTGACATGTAAACTTAATACCTAAAAAAATCTAACCCTATTTTTCTCCCCAAAGACTGCAGTAACCACATTTAACTCATTTGATACCAACCCGTCGCAGAGCGTTCCTGATTCTATAATACATACTCCCTGTTTTAAAATAAACTAACTAAAAACCTTCCATCAAAATTCCATGTTAATCGATGCTCCAAACACCATCATACTAACGACAAAATTTATTTTATCAAGTTCTTCATTATTTTCAAAATTAACCAAAACAGAGTATTTCAATTGTATGAAGAAATCATAGTATAGCAGTGTAAAATACTTTTGCCAAATGTGCTTATCTCTAAGTGTTATTAGTTTCAAATAATAACAACTCAACGTTTTGATCTCCTTTCTTTAAATCTTCTACATTGGTCAAATAGCTCTATTTTTTCTCATTAAAAACAAACAAAAAATGTTTTTTCATGAAAATACACTTACTTAGTAATAATCGCTTGTAATTGAGGTTTTCTGTTCATTTTCAGTTCATTGTAATTACACATTTTTCTTTTCTTTTCTTTGTACTTTTCCTGAAACTATTTTCGAAGAAGGACTTCAAATTTATGTATATATTTAACCGATGACCATTGAAATAGAAAATGGCTCCTGTGTATCAGAATTTAGAATAAAACCTTTATGTACACCAACGTAAAAAAAAAATTTTTTAAATAAAAATAACCCCTTTATCCAATGACTGTGTGAAGTGGTTCTGAAACCAAGATTATGCTTGGTTTCTCCTCAGGAGAAACTGGTGGTATATCTTTTTGTCTGGAAAACCTTTGTGCAAAAGTCGAACACATTGTGTGTAAGTGTGTGTAATTGCAGTCGTTTAGAATATAATGTTAAACTATTGCTCCAGTATGACCTTAACCATGCTGGCTGCATCAAAGCTAAAGAATGTATTTAACAACACACCAATGTTAACTTATAAATGAAGGGAAAAAGCTTAATGCTCAATACGTAGTGTAAAAATTATTCGTATATTTATTTAAACTTAGTTTTGACGACAACTCAACTTTCATGCTCTAAGCATATATAAATTTAAATACACAACCGAAAGTGCTACTAATAGTTTCATGCTATTATAATACTTGAACAAGCATATTCATAAAATACGCCGCGTATCTGAAAGCAATCTTTCGGCCGATGTTTATGCTGGACAGTAAGAAAATGAGAAAAAAACATATGGACAGGTTCTTTTTTTTTTATCCAATTGGAGAGCACCACCCGCTCTGGATTGAGTTGCTGTCTCACAGACTTTGATATTTTTTGTTATTTTGTTCTAAACCAGTTGTATTTGATAAGCTTTCAGTAATTAGTGAGGATGATGATCTTAGTTTTCTTGATTTCGTTAGAGCCTGAATATGCATGCTTTAATGTACATGGCGTATTTTATAAATATGCCCGTTCAAGTACCATAATAGCATGAAACTATTAATAGTTCTTTCGTTTGTGTATATTAATTGATTTATCTCTCACTGGATGGACTTCTTTTTTTATTCTACCTCTATTGGATCTTTAAACTATATATATATATATATATATATATATATATATATACCTTCTCGACTTTCGACCACAAATAAATGAATAAAAAATCGATTTTTAGACGTTGGGCAGCTGCGCGTATATTAACCATGACAGCATCTGGTAACACAGGTCTCCCTCAGACCCAGGCATCCACTACTTGCCTCTGTCTCTCACTCAGTCGCTTTCAAGCATCAGTTGCATTTAAATGAAAAGCGTTGAAAAATATAAATCTGACATTCGACCAGATCGACTTACGACCTGTCAGTCGGAACGGAATTCGGTCGCATGTTGAGAGGAAGGTATATATATATATATATATATATATATATATATATGATTTTGCGTTCAGTATTATCTTCCTGTTGTGTTTACTGAATAGCATGTGTGCATATACTCGTATATTGGCAACTTAGTATTAGAACGAAAAGCGGCCTCATTACGATCTAGAGTGTGTGTAGATATGTCTTACGTATATAGTTAAGTTGACCACTTAGATTTTCATTACAAAAAAGCAATCTTCAGATGACATCCATTAAAGGCATTTCAAATGTTACTGTAATACTTCAGTAACTTTTTTTACTGAAGCGTTTTCAGCAAGGAGCTACTTTACTATATACTACAACATGGTCATAACCGTGGTGACTAAAAAAAAAGAGCTGTAGAATGTATTTACATATATGCACGCATATACTAGTCATTGAAACAGTCTATTACAGCTTTGTGCATGTGTGTGTGGAGAGAGAGAGAGTAAGAGAGAAAGTATGTGTTCCTGTCTCCCTCCCTCTTGACGCTGAATAGACCCGACTGGATTTTTAGCTTATAGAATAACCTACATTCTATACTACTCTTAGCATCTGTTGCGATTCCACTTTATAGGGACCTAATCGTTTTAAACGCATCGTATGAATGTTGAACGCCTTCTATGTTACATTTGAATGTTTTCTGTCCTTCATCGTGCATATGGTATCTTTCAATCCCTTAAAAATGTCCCTATAGTGCGTTACATACACACACACACTCACACACACAATATACATATATATAAAGTATCTATGTACATATATAATTTGTATACATTGTGATTGTGTACACATAATCACATAAACACATGCATTATATATATACTTCGTAAATTAACAAGGCAACCAATGGTTTCATGTTGGCAAGATTTCTGCAGTTATCCATTTGAGGATGTTGGTGCTCTTCTCCAAGTGGATCGCTTGAGTAACTGAGATCTCGACATGAAACCCTGGGATTCTTTGTTAATCCACAAGTAATATTTACCCACCACTGCGGTGTTTAGTACTCATTTTCACTTCGATATCAGCCCGTGTGTGTTTAATATATATATATATATATATATATATATATCGCACACACATGCACATATATTGATGGCAGCACGTCAGCATGAACTTAACCGTCATGAGTAAAACAAAAGCTGAAGATAAAACTTGGTATATCTGCTGCTCCAAATGGAGAGATTGTAATTTAAAATCTTCAATTCAAATCACTTTTCTTGCAAAGTTTTTTTTTTTTTCTGTATTTAATTTTTGTTTGCAACTGTCATATAGCTTATATTCCATGTAACAGAAGTAGATCAAATCAGTTAATGCTATCCATGAGGCAGATATCTGCTCTCAACTAATTCCCAGTGATGCAAACAGGGATCAAATCCTTGATGTGAAATCATAATTGAAATTAAAACATTTTTTTACAACCAAATCTTGTTCAGTTGACTATTTGCCCGCTTCTCACACAATCTAGGACAAGTTCTCTCTCTCTCTCTCTCTCTCTCTCTCTCTTTCTCTCTTTCTCTCTCTCTCTCTTTCTCTCTTTCTCTCTCTCTCTCTCTTCTCTCTCTCTCTCTCTCTCTCTCTCTCTCTCTCTCTCTCTCTCTCTCTCTCTCTCTCTCTCTCCAGCTTTTGGCTAATTGTACATTACAGGGTGAAGTATAAATTAAATTAACAAATTATGTTCGCGGCACCTTTGGATAATCACGTAGTTTCATATTTTACATTTTCAATCATTAGACTGCGGCCATGCTCGGCTATCACCTTGAAACTTTTGGTAAAGCAAATCGCCCCCAGTACTTATTTTTCCCTTTCTAAGGTTATTCTATGGGTATCTTTTTTTTTACCGAGGTGATATAGAGACGTAAATAAGCCAGTTTTCAAGTGGTAATGGTGGACAAACAAGGATACACACAAACTTAAGCATGTGCTGAAAAGTTCGTGACTTTAAGGGTATCGCAAAATGCTTGGAGGCACAACCTTCCGAGTTGTTTTGTAGGGTTTATAAAAACTGAAGGACCGCTGCAGTAAGTACGTGAATCTGAGAGGGGAATATTTTGAATAAAATCATAATTAACTGATCCTCCTGTATTTACTTTTACCCAAAGCCAGGAACTTTTCGGTACCCCTTCGTGTGTGTGTGTGTATACACGAAGGGTGCTGAAAATTTCCTGAAGGCTCAACCTTCCGAGTTCTTTTACAGGGAACTACATCGTTTCAGGATAGAGGCTACTGCGCAGTTCCTTAGGCAAGTGTGTTTTCTGCTGCAACCTCTGGTCAAACAAAGCTTTGTGAATAAAAATTTGGTTGGTGGAAACGAAAGTGTGTGGTCGGAAATTGATTGGGAGTAACGTTCGGGTTCTTGAGGGATTAAATATATTCAAGGGTCGGCTAAAAAGTTTATAGGCTGACCAAGGAATTCTCATGGAATGTGACCAAATGATGTTTATTTATCAGCATAATCCTCCTTGCGGTTCATACACTTCTTACATCGGTGTTGCAGTGCTTGGACCCCGTTGTGTCTAAGCTTTCATCTTGTTAGTTAAAAAAAGCCATCATTAAGATAATGGTTCTCAGCCAAGTGTTTTTTCCTGTTAGAGAACAGATGATAGTCAGATGGGACTCAATCAGGAAAATAGGGAGGATAATCAACCATTTCAATGCCACAGTCACGCACAGCAGCCAATGAAACCAAGGACTTACGTGCTGGAGCGTTATCCTGATGAAACAAAACCACTTACGTCAGTTTTCAGTTTTGTTCTTTATAGCCTTTCGTAACTGCTTCAGCAAGTTGGCATAGCATTCTCGTTTGATGGTATGGTGCTTTTGATGGTTGTCAATAAACACAATGCCTTTCGCATCTCCAAAAACTGAGGCCATCACCTTCCGTGCAGATGAAACAACCTTGGTCTTCTTTGGAGCAAGTGAGGAAGGATGTTTCTACTGCATGAAACATCTCTTTGTCTTTGGCTTAAAGTAATGAACCCAAAACTCATCCTGTGTTAGGAAAGATTCAAGGAAACCAACTGGATCTGTCTGAAACAATGTCAGATTTTCCCGTGATGTGATTAGCTTGATGCGCTTTTGATCATGTGTCAGAAGACGTGACACGCATCGAGAAGAAACTTTCGTCATACAAAGTTCATTGTGTAGAATATTCTCAACTTTGTCAGGGAATACGCTAATGAGTATTGCCTATTTGATTTATAGTCAATCGACTGTCATGAGATGAACACGATCAATGTATTCCTCGGTGGTAGCAATTATAGGACGTCCAGACTTTGAGTGATATTCAAAACTACCCCTTCCCCTATTAAATTCAGTTGTCCATTTTTGAAATGTTAATGAAGCTGGAGCGTCAGCTCTTCATGTAGCAACCATGTCAGCATGAATGTCCTTAGGGGCTAAATCTCTTTTTGTGCAAGTACTTGATAACATCACGGTGCTAGGTCTTTTCCATTTTCAAGAAAAGATGCTACTAGTTACTTTTGAAGTCTACTTTTGAGTCAGATATCAGTTTACCTGATATGAAAGAAAGCTGTTATTAACAAGAAGAGTTGAAATTAATGCATGCAAGATTTCATAACACTAACATCATTCCTTCATAGTCAGCCTGTGAACTTTTCAGTCTACTCTCCTTTTGTCAAATGATCGACTACCAATAAGAGTGAGAAAACAGAGAAAAGTGATAAACATCAAGTTCTTTGGACCACCAGAAAGGTTCTGAACACCAAAAAGAGATAAGAGCCTTGATTCACTGGACACCATATAAGAAGAAAGAAAAGGCCTTGGGCACTTGATAACAGACTGAAAGAAAGAAATCAGAAAATACAGAGTGAGAAGATATTGGATAGCCTTAATAGTTTGCTCCAGTTAGATCGCCCGTATAATGTGCTAAGTTGGGGAACAGAAGAGCACTGTGTGCTCTTGACAGAAGGACACTGCGCACTTTTGATACAAGGACACTGCGCACTTTTGATACAAGGACACTGTGCGCTTTTGACATAAGGGTACGGAAGACCATGATTATGATTGCTGACGCTTGTTGCCATGGCACATAATATGAGACGAAGTGAGAGAAGATGTTTGTGTGTATGCGCGTGTGTGTTAATCCGGTTTAACACCATCAGCTAACCCTTTATCAAGGTTCACAATGTTGCACGCATTCGAACTATTTCACCGATCCATTGGTAACTTACACCCGCATGCATCAAAGGCACTGAAAAGAGTCATGTGTAGGCGTTGCTTTCTGCCCGTGATCAAACAATTAGAATGCTATCACCTAGGTATTAAATCCAGATAGATTATTATACGAATACACAAATCATATGTCTGTGTGCACCTCCTGCTCTCCTCTGAAGTAAGAATAATATTTCTTCACTTGTTAGACTCTAGTCGATTTCAAGTAGTGACTGATGAAGAATTAACTACGAATTTTGTTTGTTATGATTTTGCGAAATTTTCCGTTTGTTGCGTTATATAATGTTATATTATATTATCATATTATATATATATATATATATATATATATATATATAAAGAGAGAGAGAGAGAGAGAGAGAGAGATAGATAGATAGATATATGTATATATTATACATAGACATACATCTGTAGTTCATTGTTCTAACGTCCTGTACCCTGATATGCATCTATATACACATGTAGATGAAAGTATATACATATATGTGTGTATACATGCATATATTATATATATATATATATATATATATATATATATATATATATATATATATATATATATATAATTATGTGTATTTCTTCTATCTTAATGAATAAAAATTCTTCTGATAGAATAAATGGGTTAATAGAAACCAATGTAGCAAAGAACACAAAATAACTGTGGTTTAGTTCCTGTTTTTAAGGCAGGAACTCCTTGAAATTTTGTATATATATATATATATATATATATATATATACATACACATATGTGTGTGGATATATCTATAGACATACTTATGTATAATATATATATATATATATATATATATATATATATAAAACCTTTTGCGATAGGAAAAAAGTAAGTAATAGTTGAACACTGGAGTGGATGTCATTGGCTATCCCCATCCCACAAAATTCCAGTCCAATACTATACTAATATTTTCTCCCTTTTTTTTTGTTTTTTTGTTTTTGGCGTATTAAGGTGTATATTTAATAAAATCAATCCTTCGTGCTTAATTAATATTTATTTCATCGAACCCCGAAAGACGAAAATCGAAATCAACATTGTTAGGTGAGGAATTTGGACAGAGAACGAAAATGGACACGAATAAATGCCACCACGTTAATAATATTAACCAGAGTTCTCTGAAAGCTCTGCTGCTCAAGGTCATTCTAATTATTTTAATAATGCATTTATTGTCTACCAAACTTCAGACTTCCATTAAAGGTATTTCAAATAATGACTTTTGTACAGTCACACCAACACACATTAAATATACAGTTATCCAATTGCACTTGATAACCTCGCGGATTCTGTTTACCTGGTCGAGTGTTTGTTACGGAATAATGAAATCTCCTGTAAATGAAATTGGCCAAGTTCTCGCCGACAATAAAGATAACACATAGTAACAACAACAACGAGAAAAACAGCACACTAACGCATGGAATTAGTCATACTTGCTTTGTCTTTTAGCCGAAGAACTTATGGCTCTCTTTCTCATTCACTCATTCTCACACTCTCTTTCGCAATGTCTGCTTTTCTTTCTTTCTTTCTTTCTTTCTTTCAGTGCATATGTATGTATGTATGTATGTATGTATGTATGTGTGTGCATGTATACATTAATGTATATACATATGCAATCATAAATGCATAAGTACATACATACATACAAACATCACACTTCAGGTTGGGTGCTTTTCCATTTGTCCATGCTCGCTCTTCTTCTTCTTCTTCTTCTTCTTCTTCTTCTTCTTCTTCTTCTTCTTCTTCTTCTTCTTCTTCTTCTTCTTCTTCTTCTTCTTCTTCTTCTTCTTCTTCTTCTCCTCCTCCACCTCTTTGTTGGTTTGGTTTTCATCTTCTCCAGTAATTCTCTCTTAAAGAGGCCATCTTTGTAGACGTTGCACGACGGAAATACTTGCTTATTCCTTCCTAGTCATTTTGTTTACTAGTCATGCAGGTCCCCTGTGGTTTTCCGTACATATATGCTGTCTATAAACGCACGTCTCTAGCTGCCTGTCTGCCTGCCTGCCTGCCTGCCTGCCTGCCTGCCTGCCTGATTGTCTGTTCTGTCTGTCTGTCTGTGTGGTCCTCGGAATTAAGATTCTCACTTCTATTTCCATCTTGTCGATCAAAATAAACAGAGATAAACGTATTCATCTTTGTTTTAACCATTTACATTTTAAGGTAAATTGTAAATGCGTTGTTTCTTCACTCTCTGCTGCTGCTGCTACTACTACTACTACTACTACTACTACTACTACTACTACTACTACTACTACTACTAAAAGCAAACAGTCATGTAAATGTATGCACATTCATCCCTGTGTTTAAGTACATGTTCATGCTGGAACCTCCGTTTGTGTGTGTGTATGTATATTTATGCCTTATGTACGTACTCGTACAATATGTGTGTAAGTGCGTGTGTGTATGTGTGTGTGTTTACAGCTGTTGGTGTGTGTTCTGGAGTATATATGAGCATGTATAATGCCCGTATGATAAATATGTATGTATGCATAAATATAAAACACAACATGAAGGCGCATGGTTCAATGGTTAGAGCGTCCGGCCTACAGTCGTGAGGTTGTGAATTCGATTCCTGGACCGGGATGTATGCTGTGTTCTTCAGCACTTTATTTCACGGTGCTACAGTTCAGTCACCTGTACAAATGATTTGTTGTATCGGCCTTTGCATTTCCCTTGGACAAAACAACGGTGGCGAGGCGAGGAAAGGAGAGACTTGGTATGGATGGGCGACTGCTGGTCTTACACAAACAACCTTGCTCAGACTTGTGCCTCCACCACTACCACCACCACCTCTTTCTGTCTGTCTCTCTCTATATCACACTTTCTGTTTCGCACACCCCATCAATGTGTTGATGGGGTAAAAGAAAACGCGCGCACGCACACACTCACACTCACACAGTGTGTCTTTCTCTCTGTTTCTGTGTGTCTGTGTTTTTCTCTGTCTCTGTCTTTCTCTCTCTGTCAGTGTGTCTCTGTGTGTTTCTATGTGTCTCACACTCTTTGTGTGTCGCACAACCCATTAACACCCCGAACCGTATAATTTATTTTTATTTGTGTATTTTTATTTATATATGTTTTTGTTGTGGGTGCTGACTGAAACTGACATCGTTGTAGAGAAAGTGAGTTGATGGGGTTAAAAAAACGCTACACACAGACATACACACAGTCTCTGTCTTTGTCTCTCTCTCTCTCTCTCTCTCTCTCTCTTTATCTCTCTTTCTCCATTTTTCTCTCTGTCTGTCTGTCTGTCTGTCTGTCTTCTGTCTCTGTTACACACATTCTGTGTCACACACCCCATCAACACACTTCCTGTCGAACGATGTCCATTTGCTGTCACACACAGAGAATGGAAATAAATAAATAAAAGAAATCTTTTACGGAAATGGCTTCCTTAGTTTCGTACGATTCGAAGCAGTGTAGTAAGTCTTTCCAATAAAAAAATCTAAACATGATATAAACCATTCTCAAGACGTTCTTAGAAAGATTGCGAAGTTTTGTGCAAGTGTGGCCAGTCGTTTGACCGTGAAAAGGTCACGGACAGACGGACGGACATAAGGCCAGTTATAGTAAGATTTAGCATAGCATCGTCTCTGTATAAGTTCCAGTAATTTGTCCTTCAGTTGATATAAAAGTAGCAGTTTGAGTAAGTCAAGAGACTGAGTAATGTCCAATGAATCCATCAGTATATAGAAGTTTTCTTTTCTTGCTTTCTGCAATCAGAGGCCGTCATTGAATTTAATTAAACTTTTCCTCGCAATTATAATGATATTAGATCTTCTTTGTTTAGATATGTAATTTTGGAGGTAAATATTGGTTTGTTCAGAAGGATAAACGAAGCAGAAGAATAATAGTTATCAATGTTGAATTGAATGAAAGAGATATTCCATATGATTTCTAATATTTTATACCAGTCTAGGATTGTATTTTATACCAGTCTGCAATTGTAAAGATAAGCTCCGTGATCGTCTGCAATTGTAAAGATATGCTCCGTGATCGTCTGTAGTGTTTTTCATCAAATTGGAAAGAATAGCGCTGTTTTTGTTTTTCGAAGTTTGTTTTAAATTGCTGAATTACTGAATTTGTATTATTCCATAGATGAAATATGACGTGCTGTTTTGAAGGAGATGGAATCTAATATATTTTTATTCATGGTTCCTATATAAATTTTGAAGGATTAATGTTTCCGGTTGAAAGACGGTTTGTGAAATTAGACTTATGATCATTACATGTAAAATACGGCTTCTGTGTTATGTACTTCTGTCCTATTTTCTTTACTTAATTCGGTGGTATTTTTTTTAACGCTAGCATTGGTATAATTTAAGACTACCAAATTTTTTTAAACATCTCATTTGTAAATTAATATAAAAGGAACCGATGGTAGGTTTGGTTGTTTAATTCCCAAACATTCCGCCTTTTATCTGAGTTGACAAAATAATTATCGCTGCTTTTTAACATTTTTGATCTCATTCCCGAAATTTACACAAAGGAGTTGATGTTTTTTTTTTTTTCTAAACTTAATATTTTTAATTAGAATAAGTTTTCTTCAAACGGTTGTAAGAGGATGTTTGGAGGTAGATATCTGACAGTTTTGAAACCAAATTTATTTTTCGTTTCATCTTCATGTAAGATTTTTTCGAAGAAATAAACTTTCTCTCTGATCCTATTAATAAAACTTTCTGCTTTTTGTTGCAGGCATTTCACGTACACTATATTTGAAGGCATAGGTGTGTTTTTTATAGAAATGTGAAGCTGTTGTTGTTGTTGTAACATCTTTTAAATCTCTTTATATTTATAAAGATCTGAAACTCGAAAGGCGCTCTAATTTATTGATAAACAGGATCTCAGTTATCTAAAAAAAAAAAAAAACGTAAATCATTAACAGAATAAAGGACTTAATGCTGTCAAGAGAAGTAAATATTGATTCTTCAAACATTAGCAGTTACTTCGAAATTTCATCTAACGAAACAATGTGCTGAGAAAACGAACGTTAATAATAATAATAATGATAATAATAATAATAATAATAATAATAATAATAATAATAATAATAATTTTCCATCATACCCAGCAAAATAAGCTGTGAGTTTTCATCACATGATGATGATGATGATGATGATTATAGTAATACTACTACTACTACTAATAATAATAATACCGATGATGATGATGATGATGATGATGATGATGATGATGATGATGATAATAATAATAATAATAATAATAATAATAATAATAATAATAATAATAATAAGAAGAAGAAGAAGAAGAAGAAGAAGAAGAAGAAGAATCCTTTCGACTAAACGCAAAAGACCTGAAATTTGTGGAAAGGGGACTAGTCGATTACTTCGAGCCTAATATTTCACTGTTACTTAATTTATCAACCCTGAAAGGCAAAGTCGACCTCGGCGAAATTTGAACTCAGAACGGTTCTCTACATTAAGACCTGGGTGGGGAGCTAGGCTGATTACATTGATCCCAGTGTTCAATTAATACTTCTTTTATCGACCCCAGTAGGATGAAAGGTAAAGATGACCGCAACGGAAATTGAACTCGGAACGTAAATACAGACGAAATGCCGCTCACCCTTTTGCCCGGAGTCAAATATTGGTTTCAAATTTTGGCACAAGGAAAGCAATTTCCAGCGGGAGGGCAAATCAGGAGGGCAAGCATTCAACTGATACTTATTTGATCAACCCCCAAATGATAAAAGACAAAAACGACCTCCACGGAATTTGATCTCGGAACGTAAATACAAAGAAAATGCTGCTCAGCATTCTGCCGGCGTTAAATATTAAAACGGTGTGCTTACATTTCAAAAGCATTTTTTTTACTTGTTTCGGTTATTGGACTGCAGCCATGCTTGAAGGCTTTAGTCGAACAAATCGACTCCAATATTTACTATTTCTTTTTATGGGTGGTACTTGCTTTATCGGACTCTTGCGGCGAACCACAAGGTCATTGTGAGGTAAACAAACCACCACCAGTCATCAAATGATGCTTGGTGGAGGAGACAAACACAAATACAAAAACGCAAGCGTGTTCATTAGGGCCTCACACCACTACTTTTTATGGAGATACTTAAATAATAAAGTTTACAGTACAACACTAGTAACAGTAGACGAACTGAGAGCAGCTATTGAACGAGAATATGCACAGATACCGAAAAGAAAAAATTGTTTCTATGTATCTTGATGTTTGTGATTCTATTGCTTTGCATTGTCACAGTGCCTGGTTAGAAGATCCATCAGTTTGAAAACGGCTAGTCATAAGAATATTTTTGGAACATCCTCTATAATCTATATGTATGCATGTATGTCATTCTTCAGTTTATTTCAAGATTTCTTACCAATAGAGAAAGAACCGGTTTGTAACCTAGATCTAGGGCTCCTTATTGGAATTTCAACATCAACAACAGGGTATTTTTGTATGTATGTATGTATGATTGTATGTATGTATGTATGTATGTATGTAGCTAGTTAGAAAATCTCTATAAGAGATGAAAGTATAGTTACTATACTGAGAAGTAATGTTTACTGCCACATCAACATAGCTGTTTCGTAGGAATCGACGTTATTACTGTTTTTAACCCCGGGAAGAGCTTCCTCCAGCTGGTTATCGATGCAATCTACACCTTGCTCTCCTACTTGCAGGGTTAAAACGGTAATAAAGTCGATTCCTACGGAACAGTCAGATTGATGTGGAGATAAGCATTACGTCTCAGAATATCTAGTTTTAGCTGCAAACATGTTTTGCTGTGGCTTTCCTACAAATATAGCACCTTTGGCTATTGGTGTCATTTTTTCTCTTGTTATCTCAATTCTTATTGTACAGTCATATAATCAAAAGAATTCGCCCATGATCATCATGTCATTTTAAGCAGCACATAGCCAAATAGAGGGCCTTTAATATTCTTTTCTACTCTAGGCACAAGGCTCGAAATTTTTGAGGAGGGAGCCAGTCGATTAGATCGATCCTAGTACGCAACTGATATTTAATTTATCGATCTCGAAAGGATGAAAGGGAAAGTCGACCTCGGCGGAATTTGAACTCAGAACATAAAGACTGATGCAATACCGCTAAGCATTTCGCTCGTCGCCTAGAGGGCCTTTAATATTATTCAAAAACTAATGGTGCTTTTCTTTCACCACGTATTTTTCGCAATTAAGAAATTAATGCTCTTTGTAATAAGTATATTAATGCTGTTTTTTAAATCACTTAATTATAAGGAAAGGTAGCAGCCATGGACCTTTCTTATCCACCCGCCCTACCGCCCCGAGACTGATAGGAGGGAGGAGGCACCCTGAAACCAAAACTAAGCCCAAGGGTTATGTGGTGGGGTTCAACCATGTAGGCTACAGCAAGACTTGAACTCAGAATGGAAAAAAAACTTACAGAAATACCACAAGGCATAGCATCTGACTCTGAAACGATTCTATCATTTCACCGCCACATGCTGTTACCTTGTGTATCTACTCGGGAAGAATGAAATGCAAAATTAAGCTGGGTGGAATTCGAACGCAGTATGTAAGGAACCGGAATGAATTGTATTTGGCATTTATTCCGATACCCCGAACGTTGCAACCAATACACCCTACATAAATTTGAAACTTTCTGAATCGATGCCTTTAACTTTATATTTTATCTTCTTGAAGAGAATAAAAACAAGACATTATCGGTTGGATTCGAAATTAGAGTACAAACTGAATATCCAAAACACAATCCTGCAATTGGCGGCAAATCAACAGTCACTTGAGCGTCGGACAGAGTACTTCGAACTATATTTCTCGACTGTCTGCACTCTAAGTTCAATTTCCACCGGTATCAACTTTGTTGTTTATCACGTCGAGGCAGGTATAAAAAAAAAACAAGAAACAACCAATCCAAGGCGGGTGACTGAAAGAATTGTAAAGCACGTCGGACTGAATCCCTTGTGGTGGTTATTCTCGCGTTTTGCACTCTGAGCTCAAATCCCTCCATGGATTACTTACTTGGGTGTTCGACTTAACATACTCCTCGCTTTAACACCACCATTTAACATTTTGGATATCTTTAGCGCAATTCACCTTGTTTCAAGCATTCGGGACATGTTTCCAGTCTGAAGATATTTCCCCCCTTTCTCTCCCTTACTCTCACTAATCTTGGAGGCTTTGTAAAAGGTCATGGGCTCTGCTTTCCCTCCTAACTAAAAGACAGAAAAAAAAAATGATATCTTTTCTCGAATACTGAGAGATTCAGTTAACTTTCTGACCTGTTCCATCCTGTGAGTAAGGATTATTATAAAGATTAAGACTTTGAAAATTTCTAAAAACGGTTGAGTTTTCTTTGAAAGGAAGAAAATGTCAGTGGCATTAGTAGCTTATAAAGAAATTCCCTTCTAGTCTCAACCAAAGAATGACGTTCCAGTAAGACGTAAATAAATTCTCAGGTCAATCTTGGGTCATATAGCTTGTATTCCAAGACAGAAGGGAAACTTTCGTCTACATCTTTCTTATTTATTGCTAATGATATTGATTCTTGTATTAGGCACAAGGCCAATTCTGTAAGAGAGAGAGAGAGGGGGGAGGGAGAGAGAGAGAAAGAGAGAGGGAGAGAAAGAGAAGTATATATATATGTTTACACATATGTCGTGAACTTATACACACACACACTCACATATATATAGTATATATATATATATATATATATATATATATATATATATATATATATATATATATATATATATATATATATATATATATATATATATATATATATATATGTATGTATGTATATATATATATATATATATATATATACGTATAAATATTTATACACAGGAATCATACGCATATATATATTATATACATTACACTATATAAATATAATATATACTACATATGTATTATACACATATATGTGTGTGTGTATGTATATGGAGAGAGAGAGAGAGAGAGAATATTACTGACACTGTTTTATAAACGCTCGAGGGATGAAGAAAATAAAGTCGACCCCAACGGTATTTCAAAAGAGAAATGTGAGTCACGAAACTTAATTATCGTAAAATATATAATCTAGCGCTCAACTGTCGATCTGCACCAATAATACTAAGTTACAATCATACAACAGGGTCTCACATGAAATATAGTATGTAGAAAAAATATAAAAAAAAACTTCGATTAACTGAGATTATCTATACAATTAGTGAACGAAAACTACCTCTTGGGTATTTAGATGTAAAAACCAATAAGCAAAGAATATAATTCGAATAAAAACGTTAATCGAAATTTTTGGAAAATAGAGTCTTGGGTGGTAGATTTCGTTTTGGTGATAGAATACCCTCACCTGACACCTTGGGTGTCCTGAGAGGAGGTTACTCTGTTTCGAATTCGAGCCAAGTCTCCGGTTTGAAAATAACTGCCTTTGGATAACTGCTCTTCGTGGCCTTACAAATGCTCATGTGCAATGCCTTCCCATCTGACTAAAAGATAGAAAAGAAATAAATGAGAGAAATGGATTTATAATAACAATGTTAGTGATTTATTTCCATTTAAGTTTTTTTTTTAAAGGAAAATGGGCTCAGGCAAGGTGGTGTGGTAAGAAATCTGCTTCCCAACCACATGGTTTCGGACTCTGTTCCACTGCTTTGCACCCTGGGGCGGGAAAGTGTCTTCTACTAAAGCTTCGGGCCAACAAAAGCCTTGTGAGTGAATTTAGTAGATGAAAATTTGTTATGCGATGTGAGCAGTGATTGAAGATTGTACTAGGGCACTAGACGTGTTAAAAATACTGTCACATGAAACTAATAACAGCAGATATTGTGCTTATTAAATATTTATCTCTCACCAGATAGACTACATCTTTGTTGATCGTACCATCACGCAACAGTACAGTATATATACATACATATATATGCATATATATATATATATATATATATATATATATATATATATATATATATATATATATATATATATATTTATACATATATAAGCCATAAAATGTTCTAAAAGTTATGTAAAGAATCATATAAAAATTAAATGCAACTGTGAGACGAATAAACAGAGCGAAAATGCATCCAACATATTCCAGATAGTAATCCTAACAATAACAGTATGCGGTTGGAAGAAGCAACTATGTGCCTCATCTATTCGATGAAAGAAGCCTTGAAACCAGAACTTTTGAAACATGCCAACATCAGCTCAATAATTCAGATTTTCAGTTTAAAGTCAGTTAGCCTTCAGACAAGATGAAATACTTCTCTAATTAAACACAACAAGCATTTAAAGAATGTCAGTAAGATTCATATACATAATGTTTGCTCTTACTAGAATCAACCAGTGTGAACCGAACTAGAATCTTTCAATAGTCTGTTTTGTGGATATTTAAATCAATTTAATTCGCGCTTTGAAGCCGGTTTCTGTTGTCCCAATGTATATTCTGTATATAAGTTTGTTATTGATTTGGTCTTTAGCTCTATATACTATACATTTGGTTATAATAACTATCCAGCGTATTGTGTTCTATGTTAGATAATGGTTTGAACTACGTAATGATATGTGCATGTATATATGCATGTATAATGTAAATATGTATGTGTGTGTGTGTGCGTGTGTATACATACGTATGGAAATTTTCTAACATCTTAATATATATTTTACGTATTAGGTGTAGCTGTATGGTTAGAAGGTTGCCTTCTAACCACTGAAGCCGGAACCATGTAGCTGGTAAGCAAGCGATTTACCACACGGCCACTCCTGCACCTGTATGTATGTATGTTATTATTCAGTTCTGTTTCTAGATTTCTTGCCAATAGTGCAATCTAGATCCCACGCTCCCTTATTGGAATTTCAAGAACATCAACGGGGTATTTGTGCATGTTTGTGTATATGCGCAGTATTAGGAGTCAACGCATGTACAGATTTGCATGGTTTGTTTTATGTATGCATTCTCATGCATATAGTTGCATGTCTAGACATACGCATATATACTTAAATGCTAAACTTCTAGAAAGTTTTAGAAACTTTGACAGTTCCATTGATGACTTGAATCTGTAATATTCTAATTAGATTTCTTCTTTCTGGTTTTGAGAAGCCTAATTTCTCAAGATTGGTGCTCAGGCAATTTATCTGTATGCATGCATTACTCACACACATGCACATACACATACACACACAGAGGAGGTGGTATCAAAAGGTCCCTGGACGAGCAATGTTTTAAAAAAAAAAAAACTTATTTACCTAAATTTTAACACCATCTCCTTCATAATAGTCACCTTGCACAGCAATACACCAGTCTCAGCGGTTCCTGCTACTTTTGGAATCCAGCCTGGAAGTCATTTTCCGTAAGCGAGTCGCTCTGTATCTCGATCGTGATGTTAAACCGACGACCTTTGAGCTGCATTTTCATCTTGGGTAAGAGATGGAAGTCTGCAGGAGCTAAATCTGGCGAATAGGATTGGTGCGTGCGGAAGCAATACCATGACGTCACTCGCTGAATGTAAGATAAAAGTTAGCTCTGCTCTGATTTGAACTTAGGACTTATAACTAACTATAGCACCGTCAATAGTATGATTTTCAGCGCAGAGCCGTGGCTGCCATTGTTACTTCAGAGACAATGACTGAAGAGAAAGAAAGAAAAAACAATGCTAAATTATGATTATCAGATTTCTTAGTGTATCTTTAAATTTAGAAGCGTGTAGTGGATACCGGGGGGTGGGGGGATGGAGCATATGACAAAACAACAATGTTGCTGTGTTGGCAATGATGATGATGATGATGATGATGATGATGATGATGATGATGGTGGTGATTTTAATAACGACGACGATGACAATGATGATAATGCTGCTGTTGCTGCTGCTGCTGCTGCTGATGATGATGATGATAATGTCTTTGATGACGATGACGACGACGACGATGATGATGTTGTCTTTAATGAGGACGACGACGACGATGATGATTAGGATGATGACGATGATGTCGTGACAGTAATGAAGTCATTAGTGTGACAAAAGGTTTGTTTGGTCATAGATAATTGTGTTTGGTTACAGACAATTTCTTTTTTTTTACACTTGTTTTTTCATTCATCTCAACAGCATCGAGCTGAACTTGTTGATAACAAGCATCAAATAGAGATATTTACAACAGCGTGAAGGACTTGACAAAAACCGAAAAAAAAAAAAAACAGACAAAATTCTTTTCATATCGTATTCTTTTTTTTAACTACCACTACTAATAATAATTGTTTAATATTTTCCTAAAAGGTCAACAATTTTGAGGAACGGGATGAGTCGATTACATCGACCCCTTTGTTCAACTGGTACTTATTTTATCGACCCCGAAAGGATGAAAGGTAAAGTTGACCTCAGCGAAATTTGAATTCAGAGTGTAGCGGCAGGAGAAATACCGCTAAGCATTTCGACCAGTGCGCTAACGACTCTGCTTCCTTGCCGCCTTTAACTAATAATAATAATATTGAAAACTGAACTGACATCTTACGGAAAAACCTTGGGCACTCTGGGTATCAAAAGAGGGATTTTCCAGGGTGATAGTTTATCTCCGTTGCTTTTTGTTCTCTTCATGACACCCCTGACGTTGGTACTTAGGAAAATGAGCCTGGGGTACCAACTAAAGGAAAAATCCTAAACAATCAGCTACCTCCTCTTCACGGATGATTTGAAACTGTATGGCAAAGATGAAACACAAGTGAGTTCCTTGGTCAACACGATCCACTGTTTAAGCACTGATATTAGAATAGAATTTGGATTCAAGAAGTTCGAATAATCTACCTAAAAAGAGGCAAGGTAAGTCCCTAAGAGGGATAGAATTACCGAACAAAGACTTGATTAAATAAATTAAAACGGAAGGTGACAAATACCTGGAGATGGAAAAGACGGAGCAACTGAGGACGGAGTATTTCCGAAGACTGAGATTATTGCGCTCAAAATTGACCGAATGGAATAAAATCCAAGCAGTTAATACATGGGCGATAGCATCACTCCGGTATGGAGCGGGTATTATAAAATGGCAAAAGAGAGAAATGAAGAAAATGGATACCAAGATCATAAAAATGTTGGCTGTACACGGAGATTTCCACCCTAAGGGTGACACCGATAGGCTGTACTTGTCCAGAAGAAAGGGTGGGAGAGGTTTGATCAGTTGCCAGGGCTGTATCGAAGCAGAGGGAAACAACTTAGGATGGTACATAAAAAAATGCCGTGGAGCCACTGTTGAAACACACGAAGAAGGCCGGTGTTATCAACTCTGAAAATTGCGTAACTAAAGAAAAATTTAAACATGAAATGAATAAAAAAAATGCATGGAAGGAAAAGAAAATGTACGGTCAGTTTGCAAGAGATGTGAACGCAAAGACAGATACGGAGGACCGGTGGCTATGGATGTGGAGGAATGACCTGAAGATAGAGACAGAAGCACTCATAAGCGCATCTCAGGAATAAGCGCCAAGGACCAACTATATAAAGTGCAGAATCGACAACACTACTGATAGCGACAAATGCAGAATATGTGGTGAGAGGGGTGAAACGGTATGACACATTGTTAGCGAATGCCCGAAATTGGCACAATGCGAATACAAAAGACTTCATGGTAATGTGGCAAGAATGATCCATTGGGAGCTCTGTGGAAATCACGACCTACAAAGTGCAAACACGTGGTATCAGCAAACCCCAGAAGTCACCGAAAATGAGAATTGCAAAAATCCTGTGGGATGCAATGATCCATTGCGATCACCCGACCAGACATCGGAAACCGGACATTGTTGTGGTAAAAAACAAAGGAAGAACATGTATGATAATCGACATAGCATACCCCAGTGACAACAGTATCAATGTGAAAAAATAAGAAAAATAAACAACTATGACGATTTGAAGTGGGAAATGCGAAGGTTGTGGTCAATGAAGAGAGTAGACGTGATACCAGAAGTAATTGGTGCACTTGGAAGTATCAGCACTCAACTACCAACATGGCTGAAAAATATTGGTACTAGTGTGAAGGTAGAGCACCTACAAAAATCAGTATTGCTTGGAACTGCAAGAATTCTTCGCAGGGTTCTTGAAGCATGACCAGTAAACAAGTGTCACCTTAGTCCGCTGGCTGTGGACAGCTGACACTTTCTATCATAGCGAGCAAAATAAGCTGTGAGTTTTTCATATAATGACAACAACAACAACAACAACAACAACAACAACAATAATAATAATAGTCAAGTAGGAAGGCAAAACATAAATAAATACAAATATTGAAAATGAAGGTGAAGATAGTACTAATTATTGTTGGATTCTTGGGAACAGTACCAGAAGGCATCAAGGGGAATATAAAAAAAAAATTGGAATAGAGTGTCAGTAGAACTGTTACAAAAGGTTTGCCTCCTTGGCATGACCAGAATAATCAGGAAAGTATTAGATAGCTGAAAAGAATGGATAGCATGGTACCGTAGGCTGCCGCTAGTAAGCCCGCTACGCATGAATGATTCCAGGAGCTCCAAGAAAACCCGTGATAAAGAAAGTAAAAAATAGAAAAATACTAATAGCTTCAAATTTTGACACAAGGCCAGCAATTTCGGGGGAGGCTATAAGTCGATTACATTGACTCCACTGCTCAGCTGGTATTTATTTTATTGACTCCGAAATGACGAAAGACAACTTCGGACTTGTTGTAATTTGAATCCAGAGCGTAAAGATGGACGAAATGCTGCGAAGCATTTCGCCCGGAGTCCTAACGATTTAGCCGAATTTTTACTTTTTTGTTAAGTTATTAGATTGCGGCCATGCTGGAACACTGCTTCGAAGAATTTTTTTAGCCGAATGAATCGACCCCAAGACTTTATTTTATCTAATGCCTGGTATTTATTTATCGACCACTTTTTTCGACACGCTAAGTTACGGGAACATGATCACACCAACACCGGTTGTCAAGTGGCGGTGAGGGACAAACACTTACACACACACACACACACACACACACACACACACACAAATACATACGCACACACATACAAACACAAACACACACGCACATATAAATATATAGTTGGGAAGCAAACTTCTTACCACACAACCGCATAATAACAACAACAACAACAACAACAACAACAGCAACAGCAATAGAAGAAAGGGTTTGAAGCTTTTACCTTCGCAGCTTGCGAAGGCAAACCATGAAATAATAGTTAAACCATGCAATAAATATATAGAAGCAAAAGAGAAAAAAAACCCCATTTATCTCTCAATTGCACTTTGTCTTGTAATTATAGAGAGATTATGAACAAAAAAACAACAGAAAGTTTACCATATTCATGGAATTATCATGAAGTAGAATTACGATCTGGCCTTCATTGAATCATCAGTGTTGGCCATGCTAATCATACCCTTTCAACTTGTTTTGACGCGAACAAAAACACGAACCATTTTTATCACAGACGTTGCTTGCTTGCTTGTCTTTTGCAATTAAATGTCTCGAATTTGTTTGTGACGGTGTTGAAAAACAAATCTTTGTAGATTTCCGAATAGAATTGGAGAAATGTTATATAAGTAATTTTTGGAAAAAAACAAAAAAGAAAATAAACAACAAAAATGAAAGAAAAGACTTGACAGTAGATCAAAAGTAACTTCCTACTTAGTATATTAAAACATGACAAGTGCCATAGTGTAGATAGCTAAGTTTCAGGTGGATCGAATATGCGACACATTGTTCGAATCTTCGCTCGTATTTTGTCATTTATTTGTCTACAGTGAGAAATTTTCTCCATGACAAAACACAGTAAATGGCTTGTTCCCCAGTTCGAACGTGCCTCAGATATATTTGAACTGGTAATAACATTGCATTTATGCATATCACTGTTTAGCGCTCCCACTCCGTAATTTACTTACAGTAATCCACCGCATAGCTCTATAAATCATGGTACGGTGACTGAAGTAGCGTAAGAGAAACAATATCTTCGATCAGTTCTCAGCGTCACCTGTCTGGTATCAGTGACAGAAGAGGAGACAACTACTCCAAAATGCTGGCGTCTCACAGTCTAGATAGGTGGCGCTGCGAACTCATCTAGATATATCCACACCGTTTGTCTACAACGAGAAATTTATTAATAACTTGGAATTTAGAACCGAAACTTTGTTTTCCTTAGCATTACGGAAATTCTTACTTTCATTTTCACTTTTGGATTCTCTGGATATTAAATTATGGTTTCTGATTTAGGCCCAAGGCTAGGAATTTCTAAGGATGGGTTAGTCCCATTTCATTGACCCTCACGCTTGACAGTACACCTCATTTATGGTCCCCGAAGGGCTATGAATAGTTGTTCATTCAGGGAGGGAGGGCGTTGATGTGTTCTCACAGAGTATAGATGGGTTCTCCTCTATAATAGATGAGTGATTCTTTTGCGGAGAATGTTTCCGCCTGACAGGTGTATTCCTCAATATACTTTTTTATTTGCTTTATTTTTTAACTTTTGTCTTTTAATTGTTTCAGTCAATAGATTGTGGCCATGCTGGGGCACCACTTTGAAAACTTTTTAGTCGAATGAATCGACACCAGTATGTATGTATGTATGTATGTATGTATGTATGTATGTATGTATGTACGTACGTACGTACGTATGTATGTATGTATGTATGTATGTATTATTATTATTATTATTATTATTATTATTATTATTATTATTATTATTATTATTATTATTATTATTATTTAGCCTGGTACTTATTCTATCGATCACTTTTGCCAGCCCACAAAGTTACAGGGGCGTAAGCACACCAACACCAGTTGTCGAGTGTTAGCAGGGGACAAACACGGACAGACAGACCGAACACACGCACACACGCACGCACACACGCGCACGCACACACACGCACGCACACACACGCACGCACACACACACACACACACACACACAAACACACACGACAGCTTTCTTTTCCGTTTCTGTCTACCATATCCACTATAGCAGAAGACACTTGCCCAAGGTGCCATGCCGGAGGTGCTTCTTACCACACAGCCCAGTCTGAATCTACAAAAGATTTGCGTATGGTCTCTTTCCATATTTTGTATTCTCTAAAGAAATCTGCCTATTTCATTCGGTGTCCTGATTGTTTAATTTTTGTTGTTATGGGTAACTTCCCTCTTCTTGTGTGGTTATGTTTGGAAGAGGGATTTCTTAGGTCTCATGGTTCGTTTTTGGCAAAGACGGGAGAGCAAGTTTAATTGTTGATTCATACGTTTGTCAGTTGTTTTACCAAGGACTGGCAAGATCCATGATGTTATAGCTTTTATTTCTTTAAGGTTTCTGTTCAGAAAGCCCTTAAATAGCTTTTACTGCCACATGTGTAGCAGCTAGGCTGTTGCCTTGGATGTACTAAATTTCTGCTGCAATATTTGTCGATGCTTTACAAGTGTAAATGAAGGAAGTCATTTTCATTTGAAATTTTATTTTACACAAAGGTTTTTATTGGACAGTTTTGAGGTCAGACAACAAGGCCGATTACAAAAAACTCCATTTAATATTATCGTCAAACTTTAGAAAAACAAAACAAAAACAAAGAGCAAAAATAAAAGGGAAAAAGGTTTTATTTACTTGATTTCGATCTTCCGAAAGATTATAGTAAACAAAGCAAAATATCTACCAAACAAAATAAGAGATAATGTAAAAAGAATATTAATAAAAACACCAACAAGTGGTAGAAGATGAGAAAAATCGCATTCGAACAGAAAAATACAGCAAAATAAACAACGTATTTGACAAGAAAAATAGCAATGCGACATAAGTACAGACGTCTAGCATAAACTCGAATAACGAATCACTAGCCTTCGCAAATCTACTTTCGAAAAACCTCCCGTTCAATATAGAACATTTTGTCGAAAGAAAGTAAACTTGTTTATATGTTAACCCAAAGCAGGCGTCAACCAACTACAATCTATCACTCAGGTACGCGAGTGGAGGGTGACTTATACTTTGCCAAAACTCCTGGAGACTTTGTTAGGTCCATCAAAGGAAGACTTCGATATAGACTTAGAAGATATTTTAATTAAATTACTAGTCTAAAGACAAATGAAACTAAGTGTGGTGATGCATTTGTTGTGGCAAAAATAAGTCTCTTCGCTCAACCTAGTGGTATTACGAAACAGATTAAACTGTGTAATATGATTTTTCTCTTTGGGTGGCAACTGTTATTTCTTATTTGCTTACTCCTAGAAAATTTGAAAAATAGCTAATATTTCCTTCAAAATGTTGTTTTTGTTACATTTATTCAAACCCCCCAAAATCCCTCTCATCACATGGCAATGATGCTCCTCTACTACTCCTGCTTATGATCAGAGATGAACATATTGTCAGCCACTAAGGAACATGCTCAAGTGGCTACAGTCAAACGATTGACAAGCAAATCTGAGTTATTGAACAGAATATTTGCTACAACGATATTTTTGCATTAGCAACTCAGCACTGAAGCTGTCTGAAATGTAATGGAAAATAGGTCAGTTTCACAACATGTCCAGGTCACAAAAGCAATGTTTGAAGGGAATAGTAGTCATGTCTTTTGATTTCTAGATAGAAGCAAAAAGGAAATAACACTTACTAACCAAAGACAAAATAAATTGTTACACGGTGTTATGTGCCTTGGCAAATCAATCTGTCGTAGCCTAGCTAACTTTGAAGCACAGGAAGAGTTGAACTTAAAAGTAAAAGTCAACAAATTGCATGTAATTTGTGCTAGATCTGATTTCAATTTGTTCAGCAGTTGTAGTGACCACTTAGAGGCTACCTCGTCACCTCACGATATCTTTCGCATCTTTAATTGGCGTTAATAACTGACGCTTTGTGTTTTTTAAGGCGGCGAACTGGCTGAATTGTTAGCATGCCGGGCGAGATACTTAGTAGCATTCCGTTCGTTTTTACGCTCTGAGTTCAAAGTCTGCCGTGGTCTACTTTGCGTTTCATCCTTTCGGGGTCGATAAAATAAGTACTTGTTGAGCTCTAGAGCGATGTAATCGACTTATCTCTCCTCTGAAATTGCTTGCCTTGTGCCCGAAATTGAATCCAATATTTTCAATCTTATTCTGTTATACCACTTCATGAAGATTACTTTAGAGCGATTTGGGAACTCTTTGGAGGTCTTTTAAATAGGATGCCTTCACTAAATCATTGGCCTATTGGCGTATTACGGATAAACTGTTATAATAATTACATCCGATGAAGTTGGTTTAACTTGCCTGTTAGGCCGGTGATATATATATTTTTGCTTCAGAGCTTCTATACCTAATTTAGCTGAATGGATCATAGAATGATATCATCGAAACTATTGTAATATTACATGTGGTCCTCCTGGTTGTTACAGCTATTGAAAGGGCGATAATCATTTCTTCATGATATTTAGCAGAATTAGAAATTTGAGCTTGAAATTCAGAAATTATAAGGAAAATGATATATAGAATTCACATATTTATTAATTTTTTTGATTACTTATTGTGAAGTTCTGAAAAGTCGGTGGTATTTTAAAAAGTCGTCAGCATGATATAAACTGTGACATATCTATACATAAGAAAGGAAGATACTTAAAAGAACGTTGAAAAAGATGTGACCGAAAACCTTAAAATCGTCTGAATAAATTAAAGGTTCTGAATACTAGAAGAAAAAGGATGGTAAAAATGAGAAATTGTGATAGGAGCGTCTATACATATGCGGTATGATAGAGAATCAAGTAAAACACGAAGCGGTCGCTCATTAGTCATTGGCTACAAAATTTAGGATAACGATGATCACCTTCAACTGGGACTAGACATAAAACATTGATTGACTGTATAGTTATAAATCGTTGTTGTGGGCTCGAAAAGGTTAATACACACCCAAACAAAATAAAACTCCTCCAGTGATGATACTTCGTCATCTGATATCTTATCTCTCTTTCTCAATTTCCAATTTTCCTTTCAGACATATGTCAGATACTCTATAACTCAATACATTTTTCTTCTTGGTTTATATTGGAAAAAAAGAAAAGCATTGTCACAAATAACATCTCCATTGCTTCTTTGTATATTTATCAGACGCTTTTCATTTCAGACGCTAGTACCTTCAAGAATGGGACCAATATTAAAAGATTCATCAATTGTAGGGTACTATTTTATGACATGGAACTTTAAAGGGTTAGTTTTCATCAAGACAAAGTCAAAACTCTGTATTGAAGACCAGATACAATATTTTATTTCCCTGCTGTCTAGGAATGTATATAATAAGCTGTGACCTCTGATCTAAGCTTATTTAACTGAGTATATGAATGGATTAAGATAGCGACCAGTTTCAGCTTCGCATCAGACATAATACGACCATTTGATGGATTTTATTCGTTTTACTGCGCCAGACATCAGTTTGAAATTAACAGGAAATATTGTTGCTGTTCCTGCTGCTGCTGTTGTTGTTGTTGATGTTGATCTTGTTGTTGCTGCTATAGCTTACTTATATTGGGATGGGAAAAGATTGTCTGCAATGACTTTAGCATAGTTACCTTTCTCGCTCTCTTACGCACGCTCATCTCTTTCTATCTCACTTTCTCTCTCTATCTCCATATACAGCCATGCACATAGGCACACACACTCATACATAAACCTATATGTTTGCGTACATGTATACAAACACACACGCACACACAAATCTGTATACACACACTATGTATATAAAAATATATATATATATATGTATGTATACTTTATATACACGCGTAGACGTACTCATGCGCAGAAACACATACAAGCACACACGCGTATAGAGAATCAAGAAAGTAAATATTCATAAAAAATGATATTTATATGCTTGTGTCCTTCATTCTTTTTATCTATCTATCTATCTATCTATCTATCTATCTATCTATCTATCTATCTATCTATCTATCTATCTATCTATCTACATACATACATACAGACAGACAGACAGACAGACAGACAGACAGACAGATAGACAGGCAGACATATATACGTACATACATATATGTATGTTAAACATATTGATACACACTCACATACGTATATTCTCAGTCACTCATAAATGCATTCTCTTTTCGCCACTCTCCTGTTTTATATACTTCTATCTGTAAGCACATACATATAAATTCATATATCTCACCTGCGATTCATGACAAGGTAAGGCCTATTGGTTAAGAAGTTTACTTTAAAGCAATGAGGTCTCGGGTTTGATTCCTATATGATAGCGTGGGTTCGACCCATGCATTATGAGTGAAATTTGTTAGTTGATATCTATCTATCTATCTATCTATCTATCTATCTATCTATCTATCTATCTATCTATCTATCTATTTCTGTGTGGTAAGAAGCTTGCTTCTCAACCACATAGATCTGGGTTCAGTCCCACTGCGTGGCACCTTCGGTAAGTGCTTTCTACTATAGTCTCGGGCCGACCAAAACCTTGTGAGTGGATTTGTTAGACGGAAACTGAAAGAAATCCGTCGTATATATATATTTCTATATATTTGTGTGTGTGTGTATTTGTATCTTTGTCTGTGTTTCTCCCCCCGCCATCGCTTGACAACCGATACCGGTGTGTTCACAGCTCCGTAACTTAGCGGTTCGGCAAAAGTCACCGATAGAATAAGTTCTCGGCTTACAAAAGATAGGTTCTGGGGTCGATTTCTTCGACTAAGGCGGTGCTCCAGCATGGCTGCAGTCAAATGACTGAAACAAGTAAAAGAATAAAAGAACACACGCACACACACATACACGCACACACACAAACACACTCACACATACATACATACACACACACACATACATATACATATGCTGTTCGCTATGCATTGTGGTCGATCCGAGCATTGCGCTAAGTGTACACATGTCTCCGAAGTACTCAGGTACGTACAGTAGAATTCATTGAGTCGGCACTTCAGTTAATAAAGTACTTGAATACTCGCCATCGAAAATGAATTCAAGAAAGGTTTGAAATGTTGTGATTTCTGTCTTAGGAGAAATGTCATATTATTCAACATTATACTATAATCAAAGGAACCGAACTTATTTCTGCTTGCTAACACATTGACAAATTCCTACTCTATAACATCAGAACAAACTATGCTGATGCTTGATTAATTGAACATTCAAGCCAAAAATTATATGCTTATGTGAAATTGCATCACATGTAATATACACTACAATTTGTCAATTACTTTGCTTGCAATTCGCACAAGCAGTTCCATTAATTTTCAGAAATGAAAGTCAAAACGTCAACGATATATACCTTCTTTAATAATTTAATTATGGCATGCAACATAACATGTATTGCTTCATTGAGAATGTTAATAACTTCATTTGCAATGTTTTCTTCACATTCCTTACTTTAGGTACAAGGAGTGGAATTTTGTGGGGAGGGGGCTAGTTGATTACATCGACCCCAATACTCAACTGGTACTTTTTTTTCATCATCCCCGAAAGGATGAAAGACAAAGTCAACCTCGGCGGAATTTGAACTCAGAACGTAAAGACAGTCAATTTATGATAATAATGGTTTCAAATTTTGGCACAGGCCAGAGATTTCAGGGGAGGGGCTAAGTCGATTACACCGATCGTGTGGCTCAGCTTGTACTAATACTATCGATCCCGAAAGGATGAAAGGCAAAGTCGATTTCGGCGAGATTTGAACTCAGAGCCTAAAGACGGACAAGTTATAATAATAATAATAATAATAATAATAATAATAATAATAATAATAATAATAATAATAACAATAATAATAATAATAATAATGATAATGATAATGATAATGATAATAATAATAATAATAATAATAATAATAATAATAATAATAATAATAATAATAATAATAATAAATGCAAAATGTGTTTGTCTTTATCTATTATGTTATTTTTGGTATTTCTTTTGAATTCTTTTGTTTATCTCTCCTTCATTGTTGATGGTCGTGTTGATGTTTTTGTTTTACTATCAAATATAAATCAATTGTCCTTCTGTCAGATACCAAATAACTTTTATACCTTGTGATGTTTCTGATTTTGATTTGCTTTTCTTTTCTTCTTTGCTTATTATAATGTTCATATTCATGTGTTCTTTTTTGTCTTTTGAAAATGTCTATTTTTACTTACAACTCAAGTAAACATTTTCCCCTATTCCAATACTTTCCCCTTCCCTCCATCCCGTACTGTCTCTCTTCCTATCTCTCTGTATGTGTATACGAATGAATTATATATATATATATATATATATATATATATATATATATATATATATATATATATATATATATATATATATATATATATTGCTAGAATCCAAGTTCTGTCTATTTGTATGTGTATTCCTTGTTTTTCGTATAAACAATGCGTTGTCACATAAAATGTTTCGGCTTATGTTCTTTGAGACATAAACGATTGTGCATGAAAACATTACAAGCGAATCTGTTCCCTAGAAGCCTCAAAACAAGAATTTCATTTAATCATATATTAACACATTATATATATATTTATATATATATATATATATATATATATATATATATATATATATATATATATATATATATATATATATATATATATATATATATATATGTGCGTGTATGTGTGTGTGTATACATACACAAAGAGGGAGAGAGAGAGAGAAATGCCTTCTAGGGTGTGACAAGTTAAAAAGAAGTCATGTCCGGCCACTTAGAATAATGTACTCCAGGATAACTAATACCGAATTCAAAATCCTTAGTCCGACAAAATATATTCTGTTAACCCTATGAGTCGTAGGTGAAACAGAATTAGAACATCCGATTATGAATGAATTATTTCTAGCAAATATGATGGCCGTCCACTCGTCACTGAGGAAGATCATTGCTGACCTTCAGGAACATTGTGCACTCTAGGACTAACTTATATTTTGCATTTGCGGCTCCGTTGGTGGCTAATGAGCCCTGCTCTTGACAAGCATACACGACTGCAAACATTGCAAACCAAGCTTTCCCCATTTACTACACCAGCAGTGCGCTTTTGAGCAGCACACTTATGTTCTTCATGCAGAATAAGTGGTCTCTGAAAGGTGTCACCCCTCCCCCCCGCCAATTAACCTGCTTCCTCCATCTGTGGCGGTGACAGGCATTACTCTCCCAGTCAGTCTGCTGCATATCACAAGCCTTTAACGAGGACTCTGTCAGGTTCTCTTTCCATTAACAAGTTCCCCATATAGCATCAGCTTAGGGATCCTGCTATCATTCATTCCAATAGTGTCCAGTCCAACGTAACCGGTGTTTAAATATGTGTACATACATATATACATACATGCATACGTATATATATATATACATATATATATATATATATATATATATATATATATATATATATATATATATATATATATATATATAATACAAAGAATATATATACATGTATACACACATATATGTACATACTTACATCTACATGTGTATATACATGCATATCAGGGTACAGGGCGTTAGAACAATAAACTACAGACAACGGAACGAACACATAGGAAAACGGAAAGCCACTTGGAATATCCCTTCATCAGCTGTCTTATATATATATACATATATATATATATATATATATATATATATACATACACGCACACACAGACATTGATACATACATGCACACACACACACACACACACATATATACATATACATATATAAATATAAATGTACATGTAAAAATATTAATAAATTTATAACAGATGATAAGTAATAACATTCACTAGAGTACAGCTGTTTCGGCTATAAAGGACCGTGCACCCAAAACAGCTTTTTAAGGCTCTGACGAAGCTATAAATTGCAGTTGTTAGTAAATGAATGTTGTTACGAAATTCGTATTCTTTTGACTTTCGTTTTGTTGATTAGTATTATGTCGTATTATCATCATGTCCTAATAAAATTACATAATAATTTATCGCTTTGTTCTTATGAGAAATTGGTGCGGAGAGCGTCATTAAATTCACAGCAATTCGCCACTGGAAGTTAGTACTAACACGAATTACTTGTATAAATTTATTGACTTCCAACAGCTGGTTATTAGTGGTTCTTTATAACAAAACGAAATCAAATGTATGTATGTATGTATGTATGCATGTATATATGTATGTTATATGTATGTATTCATACATGCGTGTGTTTGTGTATGTATGTAGGTATGTTTGTATGTATCTATGTGTGAGTGTACGTATGAGTGGATGTATGTACCTATGTATTCATGCGTGTATGTGTATGTATGTATGTATTTATGTACGTACGTATGTACGTATATATGCATGTCTGTATGTATCTATATATTTATGTATGTATCTATGGGTAGATGTAGGAAGGATGTATGTATGTATTTACGCATGCATGCAGGCATGCATATATGTATGTTTGTATGTATGTGTGTTGCATGTATGTATGTATGTATGTATGTATGTATGTATGTATGTATGTATATATGTATCCAGGGATGTATGTATGAATGAATATATGCATATATGTATGCTTGTGTTCACGCATGTATGCATGTATGTTTAATGTATGTAAGTATGCATATATATATATGAGTAAACACATATTTATAAAAATACGTATACATCCACATTTAGTTGTATATATGTGCGTGTATTAATATATAAATGCATCCATCCAGGTATCTTACTTTCTCTTTCACTCTCCCTCTATCTATCTATCTATCTATCTATCTATCTATCTATCTATCTATCTATCTATCTATCCATTTAGCTATCTATCTATCTATCTATCTACCTATCTATCTATCTATCTATCTATCTATCTATCTATCTATCTATCTATCTATCTATCTATCTATCTATCTATCTATCTATCTATCCATTTAGCTATCTATCTATCTATCTATCTATCTATCTACACATAGGTATATAAGAACAACTACGCACACAAACAATATATATTTATACAAGTTACTATTGCTTGTATACACACACACAAACACACACATACATGTATACTGGCAATCCGTTGGTTGCGACGACGAGGGTTCCAGTTGATCCGATTAACAGAGCAGCCTGCTCGTGACATTAATGTGCAAGTGGCTGAGGACTCCACAGACATGTGTGCCCTTAACGTAGTTCGCGGGGAGATTCAGCGTGACACAGAGTGTGACAAGGCTGGCCCTTTGAAATACAGATACAGCTAATTTCTTCCAGCTGAATGCACTGGAACTACGTGAAATAAAGTGTCTTGATCAAGGACAGAACGCGTCGGTTGGAACTGAACTGACGACCTTACGCTCGTGAGCCTAATACCTCTAACCACTAAATCATCACACACACACAAACACACACACACACACACACACACACACATACGTACGCACGCACACAAGTACAGGCACACACAGATGCACGTATATGTATGTATACGTCTGTGTGTCTACACTCACATTCTGGCATACATATAAAAGCTTACACACATGCACACAGACACAGAAATTCACACACACACGCATGCACACGCAGAGATATATAGAACGTTGGGGAAATTGCCCTGAGATAATGTACTTTTGCCTCTGAACGCCCGGATTTCCAATCCGACCGAGGTTAACGTTGCTTTTAATCATATCATTTAAGCACCAGAATCGATGTAATTGGCTAGACACTTTCTCTATAAGTTTGCCCTAGTGTCTGTATAAGAAACAGCTATTGTTATATTTCACCACCGTAAATATCCTCTCTTCTATAGTCACAAGGCCTGAAATTTTGGACCGGAGGGCCAACCTCGGCGTAATTTGAACTCAGAACATGAGGACAGACGAAACGGCGCTGAGTATTTTATCCAGCATGTTGGTGATTCTGCCATGTCACTGCCTTTCAATACTGTAAATATGAATAGATTTTAAGAAACGCCACTAATTTCACGAAAGAAGACATTTTGTAGCATTTGAAAATTATTCAATTATGACGTCATTTCCTGTTCTTTTTCTAAAGCGCAGCAAATTAAAGTGAGGCATTAAATTAGGTAATTTTCAATGAGAATGAAAATTTATATATATTTTTATTTTGACGTCATAATCAGTTGATTTCTCTTATATATACGTAGTACGACTTTGCTTTCTTCATCATATCTTTAATACTGCAACAGATGCCAACATCCGATTCCTAGATTGTCTCTGTTAATAATGTATCGTTGAAGTATTTCAACAATCATATTATAGGTAAGAATTTGATTCTACAGCACTAATATTCTTATATCCTTATATATAACTAAACAAATATTATATGAATGTGTTAATTATAGACAAAATAACAGTCTGTAATAATCTTGATAACTAACTGCACATTGTGCTCACGATGTTGAACTTTCCGTCTGATAATATAGAGAAGCACTTAATTTGTAAAGAAGAGATTAGCCTATGTGTGTGTGTTTTATCTTTTACTTGTCAGTCAGTAGACTGCAGCCATGCCTTGAATAATTGTTTTCTATCTCTCCATACATACATACATTCATACATACATACATACATACATACATACATACATACATACATACATACATACATACATACATGCATGCATATGAGCATGGCTGTGTGGCAAGAAGCTTGCTCACCAACCACACGCTTCCGGATTCAGTCCCACTGCATGACACCTTAGGCAGGTGTCTTCTACTATAGCCTCGGGCCGACTAAAGGAGATGTGATAGACGAAAATTGAAAGAAACCCGTCGAACGTATTCACACACACACACAGACACACACACACACATACATTTAGTATATTGGACATTAACATCTATGTCATCAATTGCTTGGAAAATTAACTTTCATGTCATTTAAGCTAACAAAATTGATGACATCGGTTGTATCTTAAATAAATAGTTTAGAAATTCTGGAGTCTTTGCTCTAAGAATAACTAACCCATAGTAAACAATTTTATAGTCACACTGCATAGCACAACACAGCACTGGTCTACACTGCACTGCACTGCACTGCACTGCATTGCACTGCACTGCATTTCACATTACTAATTTCTGCTGTATGTATGGAGTATCAGATTGAAGCATGGTACATATATATTTGATTGGCTCCCCAAGGGTATAGCTTTTAGAAATCTCTGACAACCCTTCCAATTTATGTTTAGCAATAACCACCCTTATTTCGGGCTTAAGGATTTACCATGATGCAAAGAGTTATTTACATCCGTAGGCAACAGAACAGCTGGAACAGCATGTTATAACGATAACAACTCCGTAACGGCTGTGAAAATCTACCCGTTGATAACAAATCCGTAACGGCTGTGAAAATCTACCCGTTATTTAATTCCTTAGAGCAGTGGTTCGCAAGGTGGGGGGGGGGTAAACATGATCTCTGGGGTTCCATATAAGATTTCTGGGGGTCCGTGCAAACAAAATAGTAAATTGGGGACCCACCATTGTATATCAAATATCCATGAAAAAATTATGCTTTAAACGTATTTATTGCAAAAAAGCAGGTTTCTTTCTCAAACGTTTTGCGTAGTTAACTTGCAGAAGTTAATGTGTGAAAAACAAAATAAGAACTTTGAAAGAAGTGTCTATAAAATAAGTTTTTAAACATAGAATGGCTATGGGGGTCCACCAGAATAGAATAGTAATCAAAGGGGTCTATAGATAAACATTGGTTGAGAACTTCCGCCTAAGAGGAACTCTAAGGCGAAGAGAAATTATCATGTACTAAAACAATTTCACCGTAGGACACAGATGATGTTTTGTCTCGTGAGCGATATTCCTGTTTCACTGTTTACTCCTTCTCCGAAATCCTCCTCGGGTCATCGAGTAAATACTTTTCTTTTCTTTTTAATTATAATTTTGAAAATGTAACTAAATAAATAATTACGATTGATAATTCTGAAACACAAATGTTTACAAAATTTCATTCATATGTAAGCAGAAAATATTGTAAACAGCATGAACGTTTGTGTGTGTATGTGTATGTGTATGTGTGTGTTTGTTTGTGCGTATGCGTGTGCTTGTTTGTTTGTTTGTTTGTGTGTGTCTATGTGTGCGTTTGTGTATGTGTGTGTATGTTAGATGTGCCTGTCTGTCTGTCTGTCTGTCTATCTATCTATCTATCTATCTATCTATCTATCTATCTATCTATCTATCTATCTATCTAAATATACACACTAACACATATTTCTTATTAGTTGACATAGGTCGTTCGAATCGCGTTTGTTGAAAGAATACCCCTACACAAGGGTACTATTCAACATAGTGTCTACCACAAGCTGCCTTGCGCCATCGTTAAATCGAATTCTTTCAAATAAAATTTCAAGTTTCCACAGTCATTTTCAGCTTGACTATCATTAAATCGTTGTTTCCACAGACAGTCCTTCATTGAATCGAACAGGAGGAAATCGGAGCACGCCAGCTCCGCGCTCTAAAATGGATGAGGGACTACTGCTTTTTGAGCACCTTAGAGTTCCGCTTGCTGTTACCGGTTCAGCCTCGTACTGGAAAATCAAGGAGAAGGATGCCCGTGTCGTCCTCCAAACAGCCACTATAATTTTGTGGGGATCACCGGCGCTTGAACTTCTTAGATTTTAGAGAAGTGACACCAGTCTATGGAATAAGCTTTTGTTATTGGTTCATTGAGGTAGTACTATGTTTCATCTCATGTCACCGATTACAGGTAAGTGTGCCGCCATTAATAGTTCAACATGAAGAAAGTGAATTCACCGCGAGGTAAGTTTACCGAGTAAATATATTCATAGTATCTGACAACTAATAGTTAAAAAGTATTTTATTAACAAAAAAATAAAAAAATAATAATAAATAAATAAAAAAAAAGAGAGAACAATTGAAGTAGAATGAAAAATTACCAAAAACTTCGTACGTGTAACTTACCCTGCGGTGAGTTGATGACGGTGAACTTAACGGACATGGTGTCACCAGATCAGGGGGGAAAATGTAGCCTCGTTGGCTTCAAATACTTCCAGCAGAACACAAGGAACTTCCAAGTTTCTTTCCTTTAAATTGGGTATCAACAGCTGAGGTACCAAATTTGCATTCGAATTCCGATACTCGAAGTCTTCCATCTTCTGTAATGCACTGTGACCACGGTTCAGCCGTACAGCACGCTCATGGATTGTGACACGCCATAAGGTCCATAAGCTGGTGATTAGAGTCAGTGGTCGCAGTTGATGCTCTTCCACTGAGTGAGTTTTACGTCAACATTAGTCTCCTCATCTTAAAACTTCTTTCTCTATCTGTGTACAATGCTTTTGACAATAGTGTTATATCAGTAAACAATCTGAGGCGTTCTGAGTATATCAGACAGCTTGCATCTAATCCTTTGTCAAGAACTCGATGACGGCCGGTTTTTTTTATGTTTAAAATCAATTATTTGCCTGTAACAAAGAGAAAAAGAAGGAACAAGTTACTATAGGAAGACTTACTTCACCATCATGAATAATTTGAACGTCCTATATTTCAATTAATAAACGTTATGCCCACTTTTCATTAATTGCACAATCTTGGCTGTTCCGTCGATCGGATCAACTGGAACCCTCATCGTCGTAACCGACGGAGTACCGGTTTGTATGTAGTTTAAAATTATTAGTTGTTTACATTTATCGCAGAAGGTCTCTTAGCATTTCTAATAATTTAGATTCTAGACAATTCCATTATTTTAGTGGTTTATACATGGAATAATGTCACGTGATACAGACTAGCAACACTTAGCACGATATTGAAGTAATCGTGATCTTGTCATACCGGAGAAGTTAGTATGG